>NW_027411797.1:0-152477 GCF_047663935.1 Musca autumnalis
TCACCGGGCATGACTTTCCCAATACAAAAGTTCACCGGGCATGACTTTCCCAATACAAAAGTTCACCGGGCATGACTTTCCCAATACAAAAGTTGACCGGGCATGACTTTCCCAATACAAAAGTTCACCGGGCATGACTTTCCCAATACAAAAGTTCACCGGGCATGACTTTCCCAGTACAAAAGTTCACCGGGCATGACTTTCCTAATACAATAGTTCACCGGGCATGACTTTCCCAGTACAAAAGATCACCGGGTATGACTTTCCCAGTACAAAAGATCACCGGGCATGACTTTCCCAATACAAAAGTTGACCGGGCATGACTTTCCCAATACAAAAGTTCACCGGGCATGACTTTCCCAGTACAAAAGTTCACCGGGCATGACTTTCCCAATACAAAAGTTCACCGGGCATGACTTTCCCAGTACAAATGTTCACCGGGCATGACTTTCCCAATACAAAAGTTCACCGGGCATGACTTTCCCAATACAAAAGTTCACCGGGCATGACTTTCCCAGTACAAAAGATCACCGGGCATGACTTTCCCAATACAAAAGTTCACCGGGCATGACTTTCCCAATACAAAAGTTGACCGGGCATGACTTTCCCAATACTAAAGTTCACCGGGCATGACTTTCCCAATACAAAAGTTGACCGGGCATGACTTTCCCAATACAAAAGTTGACCGGGCATGACTTTCCCAATACAAAAGTTGACCGGGCATGACTTTCCCAATACAAAAGATCACCGGGCATGACTTTCCCAATACAAAAGTTGACCGGGCATGACTTTTCCCCATACAAAAGTTCACGGGCATGACTTTCCCAATACAAAAGTTGACCGGGCATGACTTTCCCAATACAAAAGTTCACCGGGCATGATTTTCCCAATACAAAAGTTCACCGGGCATGACTTTCCCAATACAAAAGTTGACCGGGCATGACTTTCTCAGTAACTAAAGATCACCGAGCATGACTTTCCCAATACAAAAGTTGACCGGGCATGACTTTCACAGTACAAAAGTTCACCGGGCATGACTTTCCCAATACAAAAGTTCACCGGGCATGACTTTTCCCATACAAAAGTTCAACGGGCATGACTTTTCCCATACAAAAGTTCACCGGGCATGACTTTCCAATACAAAAGTTCACCGGGCATGACTTTCCCAGTACAAAAGTTCACCGGCATGACTTTCCCAATACAAAAGTTGACCGGGCATGACTTTTCCCATACAAAGTTCACCGGGCATGACTTTCCCAGTACAAAAGATCACCGGGCATGACTTTCCCAATACAAAAGTTCACCGGGCATGACTTTCCCAATACAAAAGTTGTCCAGGCATGACTTTCCCAATACAAAAGTTCACCGGGCATGACTTTCCCAATACAAAAGTTCCCAGGGCATGACTTTCCCAATTACAAAAGTCACCGGGCATGACTTTCCCAGTACAAACGTTCACCGGGCATGACTTTCCTAATACAAAAAGGTCACCGGGCATGACTTTCCCAGTACAAAAGATCACCGGGCATGACTTTCCCAGTACAAAAGATCACCGGGCATGACTTTCCCAATACAAAAGTTGACCGGGCATGACTTTCCAATACAAAAGTTCACCGGCATGACTTTCCAGTACAAAAGTTCACCGGGCATGACTTTCCCAATACAAAAGTTCACCGGGCATGACTTTCCCAGTAAAAATGTTCACCGGGCATGACTTTCCCAATACAAAAGTTGACCGGGCATGACTTTCACAGTACAAAAGTTCACCGGGCATGACTTTCCCAATACAAAAGTTCACCGGGCATGACTTTTCCCATACAAAAGTTCACCGGGCATGACTTTTTCCCATACAAAAGTTCACCGGGCATGACTTTCCCAATACAAAAGTTCACCGGGCATGACTTTCCCAGTACAAAAGTTCACCGGGCATGACTTTCCCAATACAAAAGATGACCGGGCATGACTTTTCCCATACAAAAGTTCACCGGGCATGACTTTCCCAGTACAAAAGATCACCGGGCATGACTTTCCCAATACAAAAGTTCACCGGGCATGACTTTCCCAATACAAAAGTTGTCCGGGCATGACTTTCCCAATACAAAAGTTCACCGGGCATGACTTTCCCAATACAAAAGTTCACCGGGCATGACTTTCCCAATACAAAAGTTCACCGGGCATGACTTTCCCAGTACAAACGTTCACCGGGCATGACTTTCCTAATACAAAAGTTCACCGGGCATGACTTTCCCAGTACAAAAGATCACCGGGCATGACTTTCCAGTACAAAAGATCACCGGGCATGACTTTCCAATACAAAAGTTGACCGGGCATGACTTTCCCAATACAAAAGTTCACGGGCATGACTTTCCCAGTACAAAGTTCACCGGGCATGACTTTCCCAATACAAAAGTTCACCGGGCATGACTTTCCCAGTAAAAATGTTCACCGGGCATGACTTTCCCAATACAAAAGTTCACCGGGTATGACTTTCCCAATACAAAAGTTCACCGGGCATGACTTTCCCAGTACAAAAGATCACCGGGCATGACTTTCCCAATACAAAAGATCACCGGGCATGACTTTCCCAATACAAAAGTTGACCGGGCATGACTTTCCCAATACAAAAGTTGACCGGGCATGACTTTCCCAATACAAAAGTTGACCGGGCATGACTTTCCCAATACAAAAGTTGACCGGGCATGACTTTCCCAATACAAAAGTTGACCGGGCATGACTTTCCCAATACAAAAGATCACCGGGCATGACTTTCCAATACAAAAGTTGACCGGGCATGACTTTTCCCATACAAAAGTTCACGGGCATGACTTTCCCAATACAAAAGTTGACCGGGCATGACTTTCCCAATACAAAAGTTCACCGGGCATGACTTTCCCAATACAAAAGTTCACCGGGCATGACTTTCCCAATACAAAAGTTGACCGGGCATGACTTTCCCAGTACCAAAGATCACCGTGCATGACTTTCCCAATACAAAAGTTGACCGGGCATGACTTTCACAGTACAAAAGTTCACCGGGCATGACTTTCCCAATACAAAAGTTCACCGGGCATGACTTTTCCCATACAAAAGTTCACCGGGCATGACTTTTCCCATACAAAAGTTAACCGGGCATGACTTTCCCAATACAAAAGTTGACCGGGCATGACTTTCCCAGTACCAAAGATCACCGTGCATGACTTTCCCAATACAAAAGTTGACCGGGCATGACTTTCACAGTACAAAAGTTCACCGGGCATGACTTTCCCAATACAAAAGTTCACCGGGCATGACTTTCCCAATACAAAAGTTCACCGGGCATGACTTTCCCAGTACAAAGTTCACCGGGCATGACTTTCCTAATACAAAGTTCACCGGGCATGACTTTCCCAGTACAAAAGATCACCGGGCATGACTTTCCCAGTACAAAAGATCACCGAGCATGACTTTCCCAATACAAAAGTTGACCGGGCATGACTTTCCCAATACAAAAGTTCACCGGGCATGACTTTCCCAGCACAAAAGTTCACCGGAATGACTTTCCCAATACAAAAGTTCACCGGGCATGACTTTCCCAGTACAAATGTTCACCGGGCATGACTTTCCCAATACAAAAGTTCACCGGGCATGACTTTCCCAATACAAAAGTTCACCGGGCATGACTTTCCCAGTACAAAAGATCACCGGGCATGACTTTCCCAATACAAAAGTTCACCGGGCATGACTTTCCCAATACAAAAGTTCACCGGGCATGACTTTCCCATACAAAAGTTCACCGGCATGACTTTCCCAATATAAAAGTTGACCGGGCATGACTTTCCCAATACAAAAGTTGACCGGGCATGACTTTCCCAATACTAAAGTTGACCGGGCATGACTTTCCCAATACAAAAGATCACCGGGCATGACTTTCCCAATACAAAAGTTGACCGGGCATGACTTTTCCCATACAAAAGTTCACCGGGCATGACTTTCCCAATACAAAAGTTGACCAGGCATGACTTTCCCAATACAAAAGTTCACCGGGCATGACTTTCCCAATACAAAAGTTCACCGGGCATGACTTTCCCAATACAAAAGTTGACACGGGCATGACTTTCCCAGTACCAAAGATCACCGGGCATGTCTTTCCCAATACAAAAGTTGACCGGGCATGACTTCACAGTACAAAAGTTCACCGGGCATGACTTTTCCCATACAAAAGTTCACCGGGCATGACTTTCCCAATACAAAAGTTCACCGGGCATGACTTTTCCCATACAAAAGTTCACCGGGCATGACTTTCCCAATACAAAAGTTGACCGGGCATGACTTTTCCCATACAAAAGTTCACCGGGCATGACTTTCCCAGTACAAAAGATAACCGGGCATGACTTTCCCAATACAAAAGTTCACCGGGCATGACTTTCCCAATACAAAAGTTGACCGGGCATGACTCCCAATACAAAAGTTGACCGGGCATGACTTTCCCAATACAAAAGTTCACCGGGCATGACTTTCCCAATACCAAAGTTCACCGGGCATGACTTTCCCAGTACAAAAGTTCACCGGGCATGACTTTCCTAATACAAAAGTTCACCGGGCATGACTTTCCCAGTACAAAAGATCACCGGGCATGACTTTCCCAGTACAAAAGATCACCGGGCATGACTTTCCAATACAAAAGTTGACCGGGCATGACTTTCACCAATACAAAAGTTCACCGGGCATGACTTTCCCAGTACAAAAGTTGTAACGAACCACCACGCGGGCCCTACTTCCTCCAGGAGTGGCTACCTCCTTGCCCCCGCCGTGGCTCAGTCTTGGGGCAGTTCTTTCCCTTTGGAAGTAGACACGGTTTCGTACACACAAAAGTTAAAATAAGGTAGCTCTTTATATAGATAGAACAGAAAACGAATAGTATTTGAAAAAGAGGAAATAGAAGGGGAGAGGGGGAAATAAAAGATGATCATGTTACTATGGGGGACAGTTATAGGTATATTTTGCCTCTGGCCATCGGCCGTCCTAACGTTTCCATGACATTTTCTAAAACCTGGTAAATTTTGAATTTTAATACTCAACTCTCCCCCAATAACGCTTTTATTAGCACCACTATCCAATAAAGCGAAATATAATTTCCCGTCGATTGAGATGGGAATATAGGGTCTATTGTCATTATTCAATGTTGTTATGGAGGCTATTGTAAATTTCTTTAACGATTTCAATCTTCTCCAAAAATATTGTATTCGTCTCGAGTTACGTTTTTGTTTCGCCTTTCTAATGTTAATGTGTATTTGTCCGGTTGTTGTAATTTTGTTTTCATTATTATCTGTACATTGTATTTGGTTTTGATTTACTTGTGAAGATAAAATTATTTCTTTGGGTATGGCGTTGGATGTCCTCTCTTCATTTGAGGGACACCCTTTTTGACGTTTCCCGGAACATTGCATTTAGGACAAGTTGGCCGATAAGTATTGCTCAGACCACAACCATAACAGAATATTGATCTGTCCTTCATACAATTTTTATATGTGTGGCCACTCTGTCGGCAGTTCCAGCACGAAACATCACGACGGACTTCCATTACGTCACCGTTCTCCGATTCATCCAAATCTTGAAGTTCTTCGTTGTCAACTTCGGCAACTTGGTCTTTATTCCAATTTCGTTTCCACTTGTTAGAAGCTTGCAGCTCTCTAACAAATTTTTCATGTTTTCTAACCGATTTTCTTAGTTGGGAAACACTGGTAATGTCCAAGTGAAGCAATTCGTGCCGAATTTCTGATCTAAGATTCCGAACCATACTTTCACATAGTTCTTCATCCGACATAGGCACTCGCAGTCTATCAGCCAACGTCATGATAGAGTCATAAAATTCATCGAAGGTCTCACCCTGTCGCTGTTTCCTTCGACGTATATCATCCTTTAAATCGAAGTCATTAAAGCAGTCCTTATACTGTATTTTAACGACGAACATAAGCTAGTCCATTCAACTACCTCATTCTTGTCGATGGTACCTCCAATACCATTCCAAAGCCTTGTCTTCAAACAGAATATGAATAAAAACGACATAATAATTCGAAATTGCCACCGAGGGTATTAGCGGTCATAATGTTCACTCTATAAATAAACTCTTCGACTGGTATATCCGTTTTATAACCAGAGAATGATAACTTCCAATTTCGAATTGTATTCATAATCTTTTCAGGATTTTGAATGTTGTTTGAACCTGTATTTCTGTCGGATGTCGATCTCATTGCTGGATTATTAGAATTACTGGCTTGTACAGAATTTCTATTTAAATTTATCCCCTGAACTACTCTTTCAATTTCGTTGGTGATAGTAGATGTAATTTCACCGCGCATATCAGTAATAGATTCCGAAATTAATAAACGGATTCTACTGTCATCTGCTCTACTCGTTCTTTCAACACTGGCAGAAAGTGTCCTAGAGCGATCAGACTGTAAATTCCTTACTCTAGACCTAGTTCTATGAGCCACCCCTGGTGAACTGGTATCATCTCCATCTATCAAATAAGATGCATTTGCTTGCGCATCACTATTAGTATTTCTCTCGTTACTTCGCGTAACCGGCATTGTAAGCTTGTTTAATATTATAAAATTCGGATTTAATATACAAATGTAAACTGACTATATGGTACCAGCGCAAAGATAGATATTTCAAACGTTTACGACCAATATTATAATATATTTGCTACTCAGATAAAGGTACTATAAGTAGAGGTAATAAGTTATAGTAACATCATCATAAATAGTACAAAGACGTAATAATAGAATATAAAAGTAGAAAGATTTATTCCCTTAAACTACTGCAGAGGTAGTTAAACGATTTCAATCATTTAATGAAATCCGTTCTGAACAGTTTAAAAGAAAAAAAAAAAAGGATGGAAAAGAAGATCTCTCGAAAGAAATCTGGTACGAAATTCGCATTAGCTAAAATCGTAAATCCAAAAACCGTTTAAAAGATCTTAAGGATAGAAAGAATTGTTGTTAGGGGAGCAGCATTAAGATGTTGAATTACTGTTTAACTGATTTCATATAGCCAGAAAAGGCTTTCGCTGCCCCACGTTGGGCGCCATTTAATTTATGTAACGAACCACCACGCGGGCCCTACTTCCTCCAGGAGTGGCTACCTCCTTGCCCCGGCCGTGCTCAGTCTTGGGGCAGTTCTTTCCCTTTGGAAGTAGACACGGTTTCGTACACACAAAAGTTAAAATAAGGTAGCTCTTTATGTAGATAGAACAGAAAACGAATAGTATTTGAAAAAGAGGAAATAGAAGGGAGAGGGGGAAATAAAAGATGATGATGTTACTATGGGGGACAGTTATAGATGGTATATTACTGTCTCAGCTTACCCACCCTACCATGCTGATTTTATTATTCAGCCCTAAAAACCTCTTACTTACAAACCTTTACATTTCGCCAAATAATAATGACTTAAACTTAACAATTCATTATAATTATATTTAATAATTAAGTAAACAATAGTATGAATTAATATTGACGTTCATAGAAATGATCCAATAGAATGAATTATTATCGATATATTAACTAATGTAAATTGTAAGACGTAAACAAAATTAAAATACTAAATATCCCGATGTAGTGTTGTGTCAGTTGTCTTTTTAAGATTTTCTTTTATATAATAATGATTGATGAGCTAATGCAAACGTAATAAATTTAATAACTCACCAGTTAACTCCCGCGATGTCATCAGGCCTGTTGACTTGCTGAGGTTGATCAATGGGTAAATAAAATGTTCTTAATATATAGGTTTGCTTAGCTCAATCGTTATGTGTAACACAGGATAGTGCAAATGATTAAAAATAATATGCAAAATTGAAACAAAATTAAAAACTAGAATCCATGGTTGGCGTTATTAAATTGGTTGATTGTTTTAAAATGGTTGATTAATTGCTTATAGGCTTGATTTCATAATTGTATAAAGATTGTTCCATAGGGGGTCCTCCATAAGGACTTTGGTTTTGCTCCCTCCTCAGCGGGAAACTTTCTTATTATTGATTATTTATCTATGTGTGCGGCTGGTTAGTTAAAATTGTCACAAATTGTGTCCAAACTACTAAATTTTAAATCCAAATTTTCACATATTATTCTTGGACCGAATTAATTTGAAAACTGATTAATTCGTTTGAGATTAGTTGATGCTTTCAGAAAAGATTTCGAAATTTCAGGGTTAGGAATTTAGTTCTTTGAAAATTGTATTTTTCGCGATTATCGAAATTAGATCTCGTATTCGCCGATTCTGTAAGGAATCGGCAGCCAAAATGAAATCCTTATTATACGAAATTATTGCGTGTCCTTTGATATTCCTCGCTTAAGGAAAAGTTCTTATTACACGAAATTATTGCGTTTTGAAAAATCCTTATTACTCGAAATTATTGCGTTTCCTTCGATATTCCGCGTTGTGAAAAATCCTTAATACATGTAAAAAATATATAAAAAAAGGATGATAAATTCCAAAATTTTCTATTTGATTTCTTTCTTATTTATCCAGTTTAAATGGGAATGTCTTCAACGATGAAGTTTTCGATGTCAAAAATGAATTTTAAAATTTTCAGCATAATATTTATGTAGAAAATTTTGGAAGTTTCCTACTCAAAATTCATAGCCTAAATAGGTCTGAATCGAATACAGTTTATAATTTTGTATAGTGAAATTACTTGTAAATTCCTGCTGCCACAAAGTTCACCGGGCATGACTTTCCCAATACAAAAGTTCACCGGGCATGACTTTCCCAGTACAAATGTTCACCGGGCATGACTTTCCCAATACAAAAGTTCACCGGGCATGACTTTCCCAATACAAAAGTTCACCGGGCATGACTTTCCCAGTACAAAAGATCACCGGGCATGACTTTCCCAATAAAAAAGTTCACCGGGCATGACTTTCCCAATACAAAAGTTGACCGGGCATGACTTTCCCAATACAAAAGTTCACCGGGCATGACTTTCCCAATACAAAAGTTGACCGGGCATGACTTTCCCATTACAAAAGTTGACCGGGCATGACTTTCCCAATACAAAAGTTGACCGGGCATGACTTTCCCAATACAAAAGATCACCGGGCATGACTTTCCCAATACAAAAGTTGACCGGGCATGACTTTTCCCATACAAAAGTTCACCGGGCATGACTTTCCCAATACAAAAGTTGACCGGGCATGACTTTCCCAATACAAAAGTTCACCGGGCATGACTTTCCCAATACAAAAGTTCACCGGGCATGACTTTCCCAATACAAAAGTTGACCATGCATGACTTTCCCAGTACCAAAGATCACCGGGCATGACTTTCCCAATACAAAAGTTGACCGGGCATGACTTTCACAGTACAAAAGTTCACCGGGCATGACTTTCCCAATACAAAAGTTCACCGGGCATGACTTTTCCCATACAAAAGTTCACCGGGCATGACTTTTCCCATACAAAAGTTCACCGGGCATGACTTTCCCAATACAAAAGTTCACCGGGCATGACTTTCCCAGTACAAAAGTTCACCGGGCATGACTTTCCCAATACAAAAGTTGACCGGGCATGACTTTTCCCATACAAAAGTTCACCGGGCATGACTTTCCCAGTACAAAAGATCACCGGGCATGACTTTCCCAATACAAAAGTTCACCGGGCATGACTTTCCCAATACAAAAGTTGACCGGGCATGACTTTCCCAATACAAAAGTTCACCGGGCATGACTTTCCCAATACAAAAGATCACCGGGCATGACTTTCCCAATACAAAAGTTCACCGGGCATGACTTTCCCAGTACAAAAGTTCACCGGGCATGACTTTCCTAATACAAAAGTTCACCGGGCATGACTTTCCCAGTACAAAAGATCACCGGGCATGACTTTCCCAGTACAAAAGATCACCGGGCATGACTTTCCCAATACAAAAGTTGACCGGGCATGACTTTCCCAATACAAAAGTTCACCGGGCATGACTTTCCCAGTACAAAAGTTCACCGGGCATGACTTTCCCAATACAAAAGTTCACCGGGCATGACTTTCCCAGTACAAATGTTCACCGGGCATGACTTTCCCAATACAAAAGTTCACCGGGCATGACTTTCCCAATACAAAAGTTCACCGGGCATGACTTTCCCAATACAAAAGTTCACCGGGCATGACTTTCCCAATACAAAAGTTCACCGGGGATGACATTCCCAGTACAAAAGTTCACCGGGCATGACTTTCCCAGTACAAAAGTTCACCGGGCATGACTTTTCCCATACAAAAGTTGACCGGGCATGACTTTCCCAATACAAAATTTCACCGGGCATGACTTTCCCAGTACAAAAGTTCACCGGGCATGACTTTCCCAGTACAAAAGTTGACCGGGCATGACTTTCCCAATACAAAAGTTCACCGGGCATGACTTTCCCAATACAAAAGTTCAACGGGCATGACTTTCCCAATACAAAAGTTCACCGGGCATGACTTTTCCCATACAAAAGTTGACCGGGCATGACTTTCCCAATACAAAAGTTCACCGGGCATGACTTTCCCAATACAAAAGTTCACCGGGCATGACTTTCCCAATACAAAAGTTCACCGGGCATGACTTTCCCAATACAAAAGTTCACCGGGCATGCTTTCCCAATACAAAAGTTCACCGGGCATGACTTTCCCAGTACAAAAGTTCACCGGGCATGACTTTCCCAGTACAAAGTTCACCGGGCATGACTTTTCCCATACAAAAGTTGACCGGGCATGACTTTCCCAATACAAAAGTTGACTGGGCATGACTTTCCCAATACAAAAGTTCACCGGGCATGACTTTTCCCATACAAAAGTTCACCGGGCATGACTTTTCCCATACAAAAGTTCACCGGGCATGACTTTCCCAATACAAAAGTTGACCGGGCATGACTTTCCCAGTACCAAAGATCACCGGGCATGACTTTCCCAATACAAAATTTGACCGGGCATGACTTTTCCCATACAAAAGTTCACCGGGCATGACTTTCCCAATACAAAAGTTCACCGGGCATGACTTTCCCAGTACAAAAGTTCACCGGGCATGACTTTCCCAATACAAAAGATCACCGGGCATGACTTTCCCAATACAAAAGTTCACCGTGCATGACTTTCCCATACAAAAGTTGACCGGGCATGACTTTCCCAATACAAAGTTCACCGGGCATGACTTTTCCCATACAAAAGTTCACCGGGCATGACTTTTCCCATACAAAAGTTCACCGGGCATGACTTTCCCAGTACCAAAGATCACCGGGCATGACTTTCACAATAAAAAAGTTCACCGGGATTGACTTTCCAATACAAAAGTTGACCGGGCATGACTTTCCCAATACAAAAGATCACCGGGCATGACTTTCCCAGTACAAAAGTTCACCGGGCATGACTTTCCCAATACAAAAGTTCACCGGGCATGACTTTCCCAGTACAAAAGATCACCGGGCATGACTTTCCCAATACAAAGGTTCACCGGGCATGACTTTCCCAGTACAAAAGATCACCGGGCATGACTTTCCCAATACAAAAGTTGACCGGGCATGACTTTCCCAATACAAAAGTTCACCGGGCATGACTTTTCCCATACAAAAATTCACCGGGCATGACTTTCCCAATACAAAAGATCACCGGGCATGACTTTCCTAATACAAAAAGTTCACCGGGCATGACTTTCCCAGTACAAAAGATCACCGGGCATGACTTTCCCAATACAAAAGTTGACCGGGCATGACTTTCCCAATACAAAAGTTCACCGGGCATGACTTTTCCCATACAAAAGTTCACCGGGCATGACTTTCCCAATACAAAAGTTCACCGGGCATGACTTTCCCAGTACAAAAGATCACCGGGCATGACTTTCCCAATACAAAAGTTGACCGGGCATGACTTTCCCAATACAAAAGTTCACCGGGCATGACTTTTCCCATACAAAAGTTCACCGGGCATGACTTTCCCAATACAAAAGTTGACCGGGCATGACTTTCCCAATACAAAAGTTCACCGGGCATGACTTTTCCCATACAAAAGTTGACCGGGCATGACTTTCCCAATACAAAGTTGACCGGGCATGACTTTCCCAGTACAAAAGTTCACCGGGCATGGCTTTTCCCATACAAAAGTTGACCGGGCATGACTTTCCCAATACAAAAGTTCACCGGGCATGACTTTCCCAGTACAAAAGTTCACCGGGCCTGACTTTCCCAATACAAAAATTCACCGGGCATGACTTTCCCAGTACAAAAGTTCACCGGGCATGACTTTCCCAATACAAAAGTTCACCGGGCATGACTTTCCCAATACAAAAGTTCACCGGGCATGACTTTCCCAATACAAAAGTTCACCGGGCTTGACTTTCCCAATACTAAAGTTGACCGGGCATGACTTTCCCAATACAAAAGTTCACCGGGCATGACTTTCCCAATACAAAAGTTCACCGGGCATGACTTTCCCAATACAAAAGTTCACCGGGCATGACTTTCCCAGTACAAAAGATCACCGGGCATGACTTTCCCAATACAAAAGTTCACCGGGCATGACTTTCCTAATACAAAAGTTGACCGGGCATGACTTTCCCAGTACAAAAGATCACCGGGCATGACTTTCCCAATACAAAAGTTCACCGGGCATGACTTTTCCCATACAAAAGTTGACCGGGCATGACTTTCCCAATACAAAAGATCACCGGGCATGACTTTCCCAATACAAAAGTTGACCGGGCATGACTTTTCCCATACAAAAGTTGACCGGGCATGACTTTTCCCATACAAAAGTTGACCGGGCATGACTTTCCCAGTAAAAAAGTTCACCGGGCATGACTTTCCCAATACAAAAGTTCACCGGGCATGATTTTCCCAATACAAAAGTTCACCGGGCATGACTTTTCCCATACAAAAGTTCACCGGGCATGACTTTCCCAGTACAAAAGATCACCGGGCATGACTTTCCCAATACAAAAGTTCACCGGGCATGACTTTTCCCATACAAATGTTCACCGGGCATGACTTTCCCAATACAAAAGTTCACCGGGCATGACTTTTCCCATACAAAAGTTCACCGGGCATGACTTTCCCAGTACAAAAGATCACCGGGCATGACTTTCCCAATACAAAAGTTCACCGGGCATGACTTTTCCCATACAAAAGATCACCGGGCATGACTTTCCCAATACAAAAGTTCACCGGGCATGACTTTCCCAGTACAAAAGATCACCGGGCATGACTTTCCCAATACAAAAGTTGACCGGGCATGACTTTCCCAATACAAAAGTTGACCGGGCATGACTTTCCCAATACAAAAGTTCACCGGGCATGACTTTCCCAATACAAAAGTTCACCGGGCATGACTTTCCCAATACAAAAGTTGACCGGGCATGACTTTCCCAATACAAAAGTTCACCGGGCATGACTTTCCCCGTACAAAAGTTCAACGGGCATGACTTTTCCCATACAAAAGTTCACCGGGCATGACTTTCCCAATACAAAAGATCACCGGGCATGACTTTCCCAATACAAAAGTTCACCGGGCATGACTTTCCCAATACAAAAGTTCACCGGGCATGACTTTCCCAATACAAAAGTTCACCGGGCATGACTTTCCCAATACAAAAGTTCACCGGGCATGACTTTCCCAATACAAAAGTTGACCGGGCATGACTTTCCCAGTACCAAAGATCACCGGGCATGACTTTCCCAATACAAAAGTTGACCGGGCATGACTTTTCCCATACAAAAGTTCACCGGGCATGACTTTCCTAATACAAAAGTTGACCGGGCATGACTTTCCCAATACAAAAGTTCACCGGGCATGACTTTTCCCATACAAAAGTTGACCGGGCATGACTTTCCCAATACAAAAGTTCACCGGGCATGACTATCCCAATACAAAAGTTGACCGGGCATGACTTTCCCAATACAAAAGTTGACCGGGCATGACTTTCCCAATACAAAAGTTCACCGGGCATGACTTTCCCAATACAAAAGTTCACCGGGCATGACTTTCCCAATACAAAAGTTCACCGGGCATGACTTTCCCAGTACAAAAGTTCACAGGGCATGACTTTCCTAATACAAAAGTTGACCGGGCATGACTTTCCCAATACAAAAGTTGACCGGGCATGACTTTTCCCATACAAAAGTTGACCGGGCATGACTTTCCAATACAAAAGTTCACCGGGCATGACTTTCCCAATACAAAAGTTGACCGGGCATGACTTTCCCAATACAAAAGTTGACCGGGCATGACTTTCCCAATACAAAAGTTCACCGGGCATGACTTTCCCAATACAAAAGTTCACCGGGCATGACTTTCCCAGTACAAAAGATCACCGGGCATGACTTTTCCCATACAAAAGTTCACCGGGCATGACTTTCCCAATACAAAAGTTCACCGGGCATGACTTTCCCAATACAAAAGTTCACCGGGCATGACTTTCCCAGTACAAAAGATCACCGGGCATGACTTTTCCCATACAAAAGTTCACCGGGCATGACTTTCCAGTACAAAAGATCACCGGGCATGACTTTCCCAATACAAAAGTTGACCGGGCATGACTTTCCCAATACAAAAGTTGACCGGGCATGACTTTCCCAATACAAAAGTTCACCGGGCATGACTTTTCCCATACAAAAGTTGACCGGGCATGACTTTCCCAATACAAAAGTTGACCGGGCATGACTTTTCCCATACAAAAGTTCACCGGGCATGACTTTCCCAGTACAAATGTTCACCGGCCATGACTTTCCCAATACAAAAGTTCACCGGGCATGACTTTCCCAGTACAAAAGATCACCGGGCATGACTTTCCCAATACAAAAGTTGACCGGGCATGACTTTCCCAATACAAAAGTTGACCGGGCATGACTTTCCTAATACAAAAGTTGACCGGGCATGACTTTCCCAGTACAACAGATCACCGGGCATGGCTTTCCTAATACAAAAGTTGACCGGGCATGACTTTCCCAATACAAAAGTTTACCGGGCATGACTTTCCCAATACAAAAGTTCACCGGGCATGACTTTTCCCATACAAAAGTTCACCGGGCATGACTTTCCCAATACAAAAGTTCACCGGGCATGACTTTCCCAATACAAAAGTTCACCGGGCATGACTTTCCCAATACAAAAGTTGACCGGGCATGACTTTCCCAATACAAAAAGTTGACCGGGCATGACTTTCCCAATACAAAAGTTCACCGGGCATGACTTTTCCCATACAAAAGTTGACCGGGCATGACTTTCCCAATACAAAAGATCACCGGGCATGACTTTCCCAATACAAAAGTTGACCGGGCATGACTTTTCCCATACAAAAGTTGACCGGGCATGACTTTTCCCATACAAAAGTTGACCGGGCATGACTTTCCCAGTAAAAAAGTTCACCGGGCATGACTTTCCCAATACAAAAGTTCACCGGGCATGACTTTTCCCATACAAAAGTTGACCGGGCATGACTTTTCCCATACAAAAGTTGACCGGGCATGACTTTCCCAGTAAAAAAGTTCACCGGGCATGACTTTCCCAATACAAAAGTTCACCGGGCATGACTTTCCCAATACAAAAGTTCACCGGGCATGACTTTTCCCATACAAAAGTTCACCGGGCATGACTTTCCCAGTACAAAAGATCACCGGGCATGACTTTCCCAGTACAAAAGATCACCGGCATGACTTTCCCAGTACAAAAGACCACCGGGCATGACTTTCCCAATACAAAAGTTCACCGGGCATGACTTTCCCAATACAAAAGTTCACCGGGCATGACTTTTCCCATACAAATGTTCACCGGGCATGACTTTCCCAATACAAAAGTTCACCGGGCATGACTTTTCCCATACAAAAGTTCACCGGGCATGACTTTCCCAGTACAAAAGATCACCGGGCATGACTTTCCCAATACAAAAGTTCACCGGGCATGACTTTTCCCATACAAAAGATCACCGGGCATGACTTTCCCAATACAAAAGTTCACCGGGCATGACTTTCCCAGTACAAAAGATCACCGGGCATGACTTTCCCAATACAAAAGTTGACCGGCATGACTTTCCCAATACAAAAGTTGACCGGGCATGACTTTCCCAATACAAAAGTTCACCGGGCATGACTTTCCCAATACAAAAGTTCACCGGGCATGACTTTCCCAATACAAAAGTTGACCGGGCATGACTTTCCCAATACAAAAGTTCACCGGGCATGACTTTCCCAGTACAAAAGTTCAACGGGCATGACTTTTCCCATACAAAAGTTCACCGGGCATGACTTTCCCAGTACAAAAGATCACCGGGCATGACTTTCCCAATACAAAAGTTCACCGGGCATGACTTTCCCAATACAAAAGTTCACCGGGCATGACTTTCCCAATACAAAAGTTCACCGGGCATGACTTTCCCAATACAAAAGTTCACCGGGCATGACTTTCCTAATACAAAAGTTGACCGGGCATGACTTTCCCAATACAAAAGTTCACCGGGCATGACTTTTCCCATACAAAAGTTGACCGGGCATGACTTTCCCAATACAAAAGTTCACCGGGCATGACTATCCCAATACAAAAGTTGACCGGGCATGACTTTCCCAATACAAAAGTTCACCGGGCATGACTTTCCCAATACAAAAGTTCACCGGGCATGACTTTCCCAATACAAAAGTTCACCGGGCATGACTTTCCCAATACAAAAGTTCACCGGGCATGACTTTCCCAGTACAAAAGTTCACAGGGCATGACTTTCCTAATACAAAAGTTGACCGGGCATGACTTTCCCAATACAAAAGTTCACCGGGCATGACTTTTCCCATACAAAAGTTGACCGGGCATGACTTTCCCAATACAAAAGTTGACCGGGCATGACTTTCCCAATACAAAAGTTGACCGGGCATGACTTTCCAATACAAAAGTTCACCGGGCATGACTTTCCCAATACAAAAGTTCACCGGGCATGACTTTCCCAATACAAAAGTTCACCGGGCATGACTTTCCCAGTACAAAAGATCACCGGGCATGACTTTTCCCATACAAAAGTTCACCGGGCATGACTTTCCCAATACAAAAGTTGACCGGGCATGACTTTCCCAATACAAAAGTTCACCGGGCATGACTTTCCCAGTACAAAAGATCACCGGGCATGACTTTTCCCATACAAAAGTTCACCGGGCATGACTTTCCCAGTACAAAAGATCACCGGGCATGACTTTCCCTATACAAAAGTTCATCGGGCATGACTTTCCCAATACAAAAGTTCACCGGGCATGATTTCCCAATACAAAAGTTCACCGGGCATGAATTTCCCAATACAAAAGTTCACCGAGCATGACTTTCCCAGTACAAAAGATCACCGGGCATGACTTTTCCCATACAAAAGTTCACCGGGCATGACTTTCCCAATACAAAATTTGACCGGGCATGACTTTCCCAATACAAACGTTGACGGGCATGACTTTCCCAATACAAAAGTTCACCGGGCATGACTTTCCCAGTACAAAAGATCACCGGGCATGACTTTTCCCATACAAAAGTTCACCGGGCATGACTTTCCCAGTACAAAAGTTCACCGGGCATGACTTTCCCAATACAAAAGTTCACCGGGCATGACTTTCCCAGTACAAAAGTTCACCGGGCATGATTTTCCCATACAAAAGTTCACCGGGCATGACTTTCCCAGTACAAAAGATCACCGGGCATGACTTTCCCAATACAAAAGTTCACCGGGCATGACTTTCCCAGTACAAAAGTTCACCGGGCATAACTTTCCCAGTACAAAAGATCACCGGGCATGACTTTCCCAATACAAAAGTTGACCGGGCATGACTTTCCCAATACAAAAGTTCACCGGGCATGACTTTCCCAGTACAAAAGTTCACCGGGCATGACTTTCCCCATACAAAAGTTCACCGGGCATGACTTTCCCAGTACAAAAGATCACCGGGCATGACTTTCCCAATACAAAAGTTGACCGGGCATGACTTTCCCAATACAAAAGTTGACCGGGCATGACTTTCCCAATACAAAAGTTCACCGGGCATGACTTTCCCAATACAAAAGTTGACCGGGCATGACTTTCCCAATACAAAAGTTGACCGGGCATGACTTTCCCAATACAAAAGTTCACCGGGCAAGTCTTTCCCAGTACAAAAGTTCACCGGGCATGATTTTTCCCATACAAAAGTTCACCGGGCATGACTTTCCCAGTACAAAAGATCACCGGGCATGACTTTCCCAATGCAAAAGTTCACCGGGCATGACTTTCCCAATACAAAAGTTCACTGGGCATGACTTTCCCAATACAAAAGTTCACCGGGCATGACTTTCCCAATACAAAAGTTCACCGGGCATGACTTTCCCAATACAAAAGTTCACCGGGCATGACTTTCCCAATACAAAAGTTCACCGGACATGACTTTCCCAATACAAAAGTTCACCGGGCATGACTTTCCCAATACAAAAGTTCACCGGGCATGACTTTCCCAGTACAAAAGATCACCGGGCATGACTTCCCCAGTACAAAAGTTCACCGGGCATGACTTTTCCCATACAAAAGTTCACCGGGCATGACTTTCCCAGTACAAAAGATCACCGGGCATGACTTTCCCAATACAAAAGTTCACCGGGCATGACTTTCCCAGTACAAAAGTTCACCGGGCATGACTTTTCCCATACAAAAGTTCACCGGGCATGACTTTCCCAGTACAAAAGATCACCGGGCATGACTTTCCCAATACAAAAGTTCACCGGGCATGACTTTCCCAGTACAAAAGTTCACCGGGCATGACTTTCCCAGTACAAAAGATCACCGGGCATGACTTTCCCAATACAAAAGTTGACCGGGCATGACTTTCCCAATACAAAAGTTCACCGGGCATGACTTTCCCAGTACAAAAGTTCACCGGGCATGACTTTCCCCATACAAAAGTTCACCGGGCACGACTTTCCCAGTACAAAAGATTACCGGGCATGACTTTCCCAATACAAAAGTTGACCGGGCATGACTTTCTCAATACAAAAGTTCACCGGGCATGACTTTCCCAATACAAAAGTTCACCGGGCATGACTTTCCCAATACAAAAGTTGACCGGGCATGACTTTCCCAATACAAAAGTTGACCGGGCATGACTTTCCCAATACAAAAGTTCACCGGGCATGACTTTCCCAGTACAAAAGTTCACCGGGCATGACTTTTCCCATACAAAAGTTCACCGGGCATGACTTTCCCAGTACAAAAGATCACCGGGCATGACTTTCCCAATACAAAAGTTCACCGGGCATGACTTTCCCAATACAAAAGTTCACCGGGCATGACTTTCCCAATACAAAAGTTCACCGGGCATGACTTTCCCATACAAAAGTTCACCGGGCATGACTTTCCCAATACAAAAGTTCACCGGGCATGACTTTCCCAGTACAAAAGATCACCGGGCATGACTTTCCCAATACAAAAGTTCACCGGGCATGACTTTCCCAGTACAAAAGATCACCGGGCATGACTTTCCCAGTACAAAAGTTCACCGGGCATGACTTTCCCAATACAACAGTTCACCGGGCATGACTTTTCCCATACAAAAGATCACCGGGCATGACTTTCCCAGTACAAAAGTTCACCGGGCATGACTTTCCCAATACAAAAGTTCACCGGGCATGACTTTTCCCATACAAAAGTTGACCGGGCATGACTTTCCCAATACAAAAGTTCACCGGGCATGACTTTCCCAGTACAAAAGTTCACCGGGCATGACTTTCCATATACAAAAGTTCACCGGGCATGACTTTCCCAATACAAAAGTTCACCGGGCATGACTTTCCCATACAAAAGTTCACCGGGCATGACTTTCCCAATACAAAAGTTCACCGGGCATGACTTTCCCAGTACAAAAGTTCACCGGGCATGACTTTCCCAATACAAAAGTTGACCGGGCATGACTTTCCCAATACAAAAGTTGACCGGGCATGACTTTCCCAATACAAAAGTTGACCGGGCATGACTTTCCCAATACAAAAGTTCACCGGGCATGACTTTTCCCATACAAAAGTTGACCGGGCATGACTTTCCCAATACAAAAGTTGACCGGGCATGACTTTCCCAATACAAAAGTTCACCGGGCATGACTTTTCCCATACAAAAGTTGACCGGGCATGACTTTCCCAATACAAAAGTTGACCGGGCATGACTTTTCCCATACAAAAGTTCACCGGGCATGACTTTCCCAATACAAAAGTTGACCGGGCATGACTTTCCCAGTACAAATGTTCACCGGGCATGACTTTCCCAATACAAAAGTTCACCGGGCATGACTTTCCCAATACAAAAGTTCACCGGGCCTGACTTTCCCAATACAAAAGTTCACCGGGCATGACTTTCCCAATACAAAAGTTCACCGGGCATGACTTTCCCAGTACAAAAGTTCACCGGGCATGACTTTCCCAATACAAAAGTTCACCGGGCATGACTTTCCCAGTACAAAAGATCACCGGGCATGACTTTCCCAATACAAAAGTTCACCGGGCGTGACTTTCCCAATACAAAAGTTCACCGGGCATGACTTTCCCAATACAAAAGTTGACCGGGCATGACTTTCCCAATACAAAAGTTCACCGGGCATGACTTTCCCAATACAAAAGATCACCGGGCATGACTTTCCCAATACAAAAGATCACCGGGCATGACTTTCCCAATACAAAAGTTGACCGGGCATGACTTTCCCAATACAAAAGTTGACCGGTCATGACTTTCCCAATACAAAAGTTGACCGGGCATGACTTTCCCAATACAAAAGATCACCGGGCATGACTTTTCCCATACAAAAGTTGACCGGGCATGACTTTCCCAATACAAAAGTTGACCGGGCATGACTTTTCCCATACAAAAGTTCACCGGGCATGACTTTTCCCATACAAAAGTTCACCGGGCACTTTCCCAATACCAAAGTTCACCGGGCATGACTTTCCCAGTACAAAAGATCACCGGGCATGACTTTCCCAATACAAAAGTTCACCGGGCATGACTTTCCCAATACAAAAGTTCACCGGGCATGACTTTCCCAGTACAAAAGTTCACCGGGCATGACTTTCCCAATACAAAAGTTCACCGGGCATGACTTTTCCAATACAAAAGTTGAGCGGGCATGACTTTCCCAGTACAAAAGTTCACCGGGCATGACTTTCCCAGTACAAAAGTTCACCGGGCATGACTTTCCCAATACAAAAGTTCACCGGGCATGACTTTCCCAGTACAAAAGATCACCGGGCATGACTTTCCCAATACAAAAGTTCACCGGGCATGACTTTCCCAATACAAAAGTTCACCGGGCATGACTTTCCCAATACAAAAGTTGACCGGGCATGACTTTCCCAGTACAAAAGTTCACCGGGCATGACTTTCCCAATACAAAAGTTCACCGGGCATGACTTTCCCAGTACAAAAGTTCACCGGGCATGACTTTCCCAATACAAAAGTTCATCGGGCATGACTTTCCCAATACAAAAGTTCACCTGGCATGACTTTCCCATACAAAAGTTCACCGGGCATGATTTTCCCAATACAAAAGTTCACCGGGCATGACTTTCCCAGTACAAAAGTTCACCGGGCATGACTTTCCCAAAACAAAAGTTGACCGGGCATGACTTTCCCAATACAAAAGTTGACCGGGCATGACTTTCCCAATACAAAAGTTGACCGGGCATGACTTTCCCAGTACAAAAGTTCACCGGGCATGACTTTCCTAATACAAAAGTTGACCGGGCATGACTTTCCCAGTACAAAAGATCACCGGGCATGACTTTCCCAATACAAAAGTTCACCGGGCATGACTTTTCCCATACAAAAGTTCACCGGGCATGACTTTCCCAATACAAAAGTTCACCGTGCATGACTTTCCCAGTACAAAAGTTCACCGGGCACGTCTTTCCCAGTACAAAAGTTCACCGGGCATGACTTTCCCAATACAAAAGTTCACCGGGCATGACTTTCCCAATACAAAAGTTCACCGGGCATGACTTTTCCCATACAAATGTTCACCGGGCATGACTTTCCCAATACAATAGTTCACCGGGCATGACTTTTCCCATACAAAAGTTCACCGGGCATGACTTTCCCAGTACAAAAGATCACCGGGCATGACTTTCCCAATACAAAAGTTCACCGGGCATGACTTTCCCAATACAAAAGTTCACCAGGCATGACTTTCCCAATACAAAAGTTCACCGGGCATGACTTTCCCAATACAAAAGTTCACCGGGCATGACTTTCCCAATACAAAAGTTCACCGGGCATGACTTTCCCAGTACAAAAGATCACCGGGCATGACTTTCCAATACAAAAGTTGACCGGGCATGACTTTCCCAATACAAAAGTTCACCGGGCATGACTTTCCCAGTACAAAAGTTCACCGGGCATGACTTTCCCAATACAAAAGTTCACCGGGCATGACTTTCCCAATACAAAAGTTGACCGGGCATGACTTTCCCAGTACAAAAGTTCACCGGGCATGACTTTCCCAGTACAAAAGTTCACCGAGCATGACTTTCCCAATACAAAAGTTCACCGGGCATGACTTTCCCAATACAAAAGTTCACCGGGCATGACTTTCCCAATACAAAAGTTGACCGGGCATGACTTTCCCAGTACAAAAGTTCACCGGGCATGACTTTCCCAATACAAATGTTCACCGGGCATGACTTTCCCAGTACAAAAGTTCACCGGGCATGACTTTCCCAATACAAAAGTTCACCGGGCATGACTTTCCCAATACAAAAGTTCACCTGGCATGACTTTCCCAATACAAAAGTTCACCGGGCATGACATTCCCAGTACAAAAGTTCACCGGGCATGACTTTCCCAATACAGAAGTTGACCGGGCATGACTTTCCCAATACAAAAGTTGACCGGGCATGACTTTCCTAATACAAAAGTTGACCGGGCATGACTTTCCTAATACAAAAGTTGACCGGGCATGACTTTCCCAGTACAAAAGATCAAAGTTCACCGGGCATGACTTTCCCAATACAAAAGTTCACCGGGCATGACTTTCCCAGTACAAAAGTTCACCGGGCATGACTTTCCTAATACAAAAGTTGACCGGGCATGACTTTCCCAGTACAAAAGATCACCGGGCATGACTTTCCCAATACAAAAGTTCACCGGGCATGACTTTTCCCATACAAAAGTTCACCGGGCATGACTTTCCCAATACAAAAGTTCACCGGGCATGACTTTCCCAGTACAAAAGTTCACCGGGCATGACTTTCCCAGTACAAAAGTTCACCGGGCATGACTTTCCCAATACAAAAGTTCACCGGGCATGACTTTCCCAATACAAAAGTTCACCGGGCATGACTTTTCCCATACAAATGTTCACCCGGCATGACTTTCCCAATACAAAAGTTCACCGGGCATGACTTTTCCCATACAAAAGTTCACCGGGCATGACTTTCCCAGTACAAAAGATCACCGGGCATGACTTTCCCAATACAAAAGTTCACCGGGCATGACTTTCCCAATACAAAAGTTCACCGGGCATGACTTTCCCAATACAAAAGTTCACCGGGCATGACTTTCCCAATACAAAAGTTCACCGGGCATGACTTTCCCAGTACAAAAGTTCACCGGGCATGACTTTCCCAATACAAAAGTTCACCGGGCATGACTTTCCCAATACAAAAGTTCACCGGGCATGACTTTTTCCATACAAAAGTTCACCGGGCATGACTTTCCCAATACAAAAGTTCACCGGGCATGACTTTTCCCATACAAAAGTTCACCGGGCATGACTTTCCCAATACAAAAGTTCACCGGGCATGACTTTCCCAATACAAAAGTTGACCGGGCATGACTTTCCCAATACAAAAGTTCACCGGGCATGACTTTCCAATAAAAAAATTCACCGGGCATGACTTTCCCAATACAAAAGTTCACCGGGCATGACTTTCCCAATACAAAAGTTCACCGGGCATGACTTTCCCAGTACCAAAGATCACCGGGCATGACTTTCCCAGTACAAAAGTTCACCGGGCATGACTTTCCCAATACAAAAGTTCACCGGGCATGACTTTTCCCATACAAAAGATCACCGGGCATGACTTTCCCAGTACAAAAGTTCACCGGGCATGGCTTTCCCAATACAAAAGTTCACCGGGCATGACTTTTCCCATACAAAAGTTCACCGGGCATGACTTTTCCCATGCAAAAGTTCACCGGGCATGACTTTCCCAATACAAAATTCACCGGGCATGACTTTCCCATACAAAAGTTCACCGGGCATGACTTTTCCCATACAAAAGTTCACCGGGCATGACTTTTCCCATGCAAAAGTTCACCGGGCATGACTTTCCCAATACAAAAGTTCAACGGGCATGACTTTTCCCATACAAAAGTTGACCGGGCATGACTTTCCCAATACAAAAGTTCACCGGGCATGACTTTTCCAGTACAAAAGTTCACCGGGCATGACTTTCCCAATACAAAAGTTCACCGGGCATGACTTTCCCATACAAAAGTTCACCGGGCATGACTTTCCCAATACAAAAGTTGACCGGGCATGACTTTCCCAATACAAAAGTTGACCGGGCATGCCTTTCCTAATACAAAAGTTGACCGGGCATGACTTTCCCAGTACAAAAGATCACCGGGCATGACTTTCCCAATACAAAAGTTCACCGGGCATGACTTTCCCAGTACAAAAGATCACCGGGCATGACTTTCCCAATACAAAAGTTGACCGGGCATGACTTTCCCAATACAAAAGTTGACCGGGCATGACTTTCCCAATACAAAAGTTGACCGGGCATGACTTTCCCAATACAAAAGTTCACCGGGCATGACTTTTCCCATACAAAAGTTGACCGGGCATGACTTTCCCAATACAAAAGTTGACCGGGCATGACTTTCCCAATACAAAAGTTCACCGGGCATGACTTTTCCCATACAAAAGTTGACCGGGCATGACTTTCCCAATACAAAAGTTGACCGGGCATGACTTTTCCCATTCAAAAGTTCACCAGGCATGACTTTCCCAATACAAAAGTTGACCGGGCATGACTTTCCCAATACAAAAGTTGACCGGGCATGACTTTCCCAATACAAAAGTTCACCGGGCATGACTTTCCCAATACAAAAGTTCACCGAGCATGACTTTCCCAATACAAAAGTTCACCGGGCATGACTTTCCCAGTACAAAAGTTCACCGGGCATGACTTTTCCCATACAAAAGTTCACCGGGCATGACTTTTCCCATACAAAAGTTCACCGGGCATGACTTTCCCAATACAAAAGTTCACCGGGCATGACTTTCCCAGTACAAAAGATCACCGGGCATGACTTTTCCAATACAAAAGTTGACCGGGCATGACTTTCACAATACAAAAGATCACCGGGCATGACTTTTCCCATACAAAAGTTCACCGGGCATGATTTTTCCCAGTACAAAAGATCACCGGGCATGACTTTCCCAATACAAAAGTTCACCGGGCATGACTTTCCCAATACAAAAGTTCACCGGGCATGACTTTTCCCATACAAAAGTTCACCGGGCATGACTTTCCCAATACAAAAGTTCACCGGGCATGACTTTCCCAGTACAAAAGTTCACCGGGCATGACTTTCCCAATACAAAAGTTGACCGGGCATGACTTTCCCAATACAAAAGTTCACCGGGCATGACTTTCCCAGTACAAAAGTTCACCGGGCATGACTTTCCCAATACAAAAGTTCACCGGGCATGACTTTTCCCATACAAAAGTTCACCGGGCATGACTTTCCCAGTACAAAAGATCACCGGGCATGACTTTCCCAGTACAAAAGATCACCGGGCATGACTTTCCCAATACAAAAGTTGACCGGACATGACTTTCCCAATACAAAAGTTCACCGGGCATGACTTTTCCCATACAAAAGTTCACCGGGCATGACTTTCCCAATACAAAAGTTGACCGGGCATGACTTTCCCAGTACCAAAGATCACCGGGCATGACTTTCCCAATACAAAAGTTCACCGGGCATGACTTTTCCCATACAAAAGTTCACCGGGCATGACTTTCCCAATACAAAAGTTCACCGGGCATGACTTTCCCAGTACAAAAGATCACCGGGCATGACTTTCCCAATACGAAAGTTCACCGGGCATGACTTTTCCCATACAAAAGTTGACCGGGCATGACTTTCCCAGTACAAAAGATCACCGGGCATGACTTTCCCAATACAAAAGTTCACCGGGCATGACTTTCCCAATACAAAAGTTCACCGGGCATGACTTTCCCAGTACAAAAGTTGACCGGGCATGACTTTCCTAATACAAAAGTTGACCGGGCATGACTTTCCCACTACAAAAGATCACCGGGCATGACTTTCTCAATACAAAAGTTCACCGGGCATGACTTTTCCCATACAAAAGTTCACCGGGCATGACTTTCCCAATACAAAAGTTCACCGGGCATGACTTTCCCAGTACAAAAGTTCACCGGGCATGACTTTCCCAGTACAAAAGTTCACCGGGCATGACTTTCCCAATACAAAAGTTCACCGGGCATGACTTTCCCAATACAAAAGTTCACCGGGCATGACTTTTCCCATACAAATGTTCACCGGGCATGACTTTCCCAATACAAAAGTTCACCGGGCAGGACTTTCCCAGTACAAAAGTTCACCGGGCATGACTTTCCCAGTACAAAAGATCACCGGGCATGACTTTCCCAATACAAAAGTTCACCGGGCATGACTTTCCCAATACAAAAGTTGACCGGGCATGACTTTCCCAATACAAAAGTTCACCGGGCATTTCTTTTCCCATACAAAAGTTCACCGGGCATGACTTTCCCAATACAAAAGTTCACCGGGCATGACTTTTCCCATACAAAAGTTCACCGGGCATGACTTTCCCAATACAAAAGTTGACCGGGCATGACTTTCCCAATACAAAAGTTGACCGGGCATGACTTTCCCAATACAAAAGTTCACCGGGCATGACTTTCCCAATACAAAAGTTCACCGGGCATGACTTTCCCAATACAAAAGTTCACCGGGCATGACTTTCCCAATACAAAAGTTCACCGGGCATGACTTTCCCAGTACAAAAGATCACCGGGCATGACTTTCCCAGTACAAAAGTTCACCGGGCATGACTTTCCCAATACAAAAGTTCACCGGGCATGACTTTTCCCATACAAAAGATCACCGGGCATGACTTTCCCAGTACAAAAGTTCACCTGGCATGACTTTCCCAATACAAAAGTTCACCGGGCATGACTTTTCCCATACAAAAGTTCACCGGGCATGACTTTTCCCATGCAAAAGTTCACCGGGCATGACTTTCCCAATACAAAAGTTCACCGGGCATGACTTTTCCCATACAAAAGTTGACCGGGCATGACTTTCCCAATACAAAAGTTCACCGGGCATGACTTTCCCAGTACAAAAGTTCACCGGGCATGACTTTCCCAATACAAAAGTTCACCGGGCATGACTTTCCCAATACAAAAGTTCACCGGGCATGACTTTCCCATACAAAAGTTCACCGGGCATGACTTTCCCAATACAAAAGTTCACCGGGCATGACTTTCCCAGTACAAAAGTTCACCGGGCATGACTTTCCCAATACAGAAGTTGACCGGGCATGACTTTCCCAATACAAAAGTTGACCGGGCATGACTTTCCTAATACAAAAGTTGACCGGGCATGACTTTCCCAGTACAAAAGATCACCGGGCATGACTTTCCCAATACAAAAGTTCACCGGGCATGACTTTCCCAGTACAAAAGATCACCGGGCATGACTTTCCCAATACAAAAGTTGACCGGGCATGACTTTCCCAATACAAAAGTTGACCGGGCATGACTTTCCCAATACAAAAGTTGACCGGGCATGACTTTCCCAATACAAAAGTTCACCGGACATGACTTTTCCCATACAAAAGTTCACCGGGCATGACTTTCCCAATACAAAAGTTGACCGGGCATGACTTTCCCAGTACAAATTTTCACCGGGCATGACTTTCCCAATACAAAAGTTCACCGGGCATGACTTTCCCAATACAAAAGTTCACCGGGCATGACTTTCCCAATACAAAAGTTCACCGGGCATGACTTTCCCAATACAAAAGTTCACCGGGCATGATTTCCCAATACAAAAGTTCACCGGGCATGACTTTTCCCATACAAAAGTTCACCGGGCATGACTTTCCCAATACAAAAGTTCACCGGGCATGACTTTCCCAGTACAAAAGATCACAGGGCATGACTTTCCCAATACAAAAGTTCACCGGGCATGACTTTCCCAATACAAAAGTTCACCGGGCATGACTTTTCCCATACAAAAGTTCACCGGGCATGACTTTCCCAATACAAAAGTTCACCGGGCATGACTTTCCCAGTACAAAAGTTCACCGGGCATGACTTTCCCAATACAAAAGTTGACCGGGCATGACTTTCTCAATACAAAAGTTCACCGGGCATGACTTTCCCAGTACAAAAGTTCACCGGGCATGACTTTCCCAATACAAAAGTTCACCGGGCATGACTTTTCCCATACAAAAGTTCACCGGGCATGACTTTCCCAGTACAAAAGATCACCGGGCATGACTTTCCCAGTACAAAAGATCACCGGGCATGACTTTCCCAATACAAAAGTTGACCGGGCATGACTTTCCCAATACAAAAGTTCACCGGGCATGACTTTTCCCATACAAAAGTTCACCGGGCATGACTTTCCCAATACAAAAGTTGACCGGGCATGACTTTCCCAGTACCAAAGATCACCGGGCATGACTTTCCCAATACAAAAGTTGACCGGGCATGACTTTTCCCATACAAAAGTTCACCGGGCATGACTTTCCCAATACAAAAGTTGACCGGGCATGACTTTCCCAGTACAAAAGATCACCGGGCATGACGTTCCCAATACAAAAGTTCACCGGGCATGACTTTCCCAATACAAAAGTTGACCGGGCATGACTTTCCCAGTACAAAAGCTCACCGGGCATGACTTTCCCAATACAAAAGTTGACCGGGCATGACTTTCCCAATACAAAAGTTCACCGGGCATGACTTTCCCAATACAAAAGTTCACCGGGCATGACTTTCCCAATACAAAAGTTCACCGGGCATGACTTTTCCCATACAAAAGTTGACCGGGCATGACTTTCCCAATACAAAAGTTGACCGGGCATGACTTTTCCCATACAAAAGTTCACCGGGCATGACTTTCCCAATACAAAAGTTGACCGGGCATGACTTTCCCAGTACAAATTTTCACCGGGCATGACTTTTCCAATACAAAAGTTGACCGGGCATGACTTTTCCCATACAAAAGTTCACCGGGCATGACTTTTCCCATACAAAAGTTGACCGGGCATGACTTTCCCAGTACAAAAGATCACCGGGCATGACGTTCCCAATACAAAAGTTCACCGGGCATGACTTTCCCAATACAAAAGTTGACCGGGCATGACTTTCCCAGTACAAAAGCTCACCGGGCATGACTTTCCCAATACAAAAGTTGACCGGGCATGACTTTCCCAATACAAAAGTTCACCGGGCATGACTTTCCCAATACAAAAGTTCACCGGGCATGACTTTCCCAATACAAAAGTTCACCGGGCATGACTTTTCCCATACAAAAGTTGACCGGGCATGACTTTCCCAATACAAAAGTTGACCGGGCATGACTTTTCCCATACAAAAGTTCACCGGGCATGACTTTCCCAATACAAAAGTTGACCGGGCATGACTTTCCCAGTACAAATTTTCACCGGGCATGACTTTCCCAATACAAAAGTTCACCGGGCATGACTTTCCCAATACAAAAGTTCACCGGGCATGACTTTCCCAATACAAAAGTTCACCGGGCATGACTTTCCCAATACAAAAGTTCACCGGGCATGACTTTCCCAATACAAAAGTTCACCGGGCATGACTTTTCCCATACAAAAGTTCACCGGGCATGACTTTCCCAATACAAAAGTTCACCGGGCATGACTTTCCCAGTACAAAAGATCACCGGACATGACTTTCCCAATACAAAAGTTCACCGGGCATGGCTTTCCCAATACAAAAGTTCACCGGGCATGACTTTTCCCATACAAAAGTTCACCGGGCATGACTTTCCCAATACAAAATTTCACCGGGCATGACTTTCCCAGTACAAAAGTTCACCGGGCATGACTTTCCCAATACAAAAGTTGACCGGGCATGACTTTCTCAATACAAAAGTTCACCGGGCATGACTTTCCCAGTACAAAAGTTCACCGGGCATGACTTTCCCAATACAAAAGTTCACCGGGCATGACTTTTCCCAGTACAAAAGATCACCGGGCATGACTTTCCCAGTACAAAAGATCACCTGGCATGACTTTCCCAATACAAAAGTTGACCGGGCATGACTTTTCCCATACAAAAGTTCACCGGGCATGACTTTCCCAATACAAAAGTTGACCGGGCATGACTTTCCTAGTACCAAAGATCACCGGGCATGACTTTCCCAATACAAAAGTTGACCGGGCATGACTTTTCCCATACAAAAGTTCACCGGGCATGACTTTTCCCATACAAAAGTTGACCGGGCATGACTTTCCCAGTACAAAAGATCACCGGGCATGACTTTCCCAATACAAAGGTTGACCGGGCATGACTTTCCCAATACAAAAGTTGACCGGGCATGACTTTTCCCATACAAAAGTTCACCGGGCATGACTTTCCCAATACAAAAGTTGACCGGGCATGACTTTCCCAGTACCAAAGATCACCGGGCATGACTTTCCCAATACAAAAGTTGACCGGGCATGACTTTTCCCATACAAAAGTTCACCGGGCATGACTTTCCCAATACAAAAGTTGACCGGGCATGACTTTCCTAGTACCAAAGATCACCGGGCATGACTTTCCCAATACAAAAGTTGACCGGGCATGACTTTTCCCATACAAAAGTTCACCGGGCATGACTTTTCCCATACAAAAGTTGACCGGGCATGACTTTCCCAGTACAAAAGATCACCGGGCATGACTTTCCCAATACAAAAGTTGACCGGGCATGACTTTCCCAATACAAAAGTTGACCGGGCATGACTTTTCCCATACAAAAGTTCCCCGGGCATGACTTTCCCAATACAAAAGTTGACCGGGCATGACTTTCCCAGTACCAAAGATCACCGGGCATGACTTTCCCAATACAAAAGTTCACCGGGCATGACTTTCCCAATACAAAAGTTGACCGGGCATGACTTTCCCAGTACCAAAGATCACCGGGCATGACTTTTCCCATACAAAAGTTGACCGGGCATGACTTTCCCAGTACAAAAGATCACCGGGCATGACGTTCCCAATACAAAAGTTCACCGGGCATGACTTTCCCAATACAAAAGTTGACCGGGCATGACTTTCCCAGTACAAAAGTTCACCGGGCATGACTTTCCCAATACAAAAGTTGACCGGGCATGACTTTCCCAATACAAAAGTTCACCGGGCAAGACTTTCCCAATACAAAAGTTCACCGGGCATGACTTTCCCAATACAAAAGTTCACCGGGCATGACTTTTCCCATACAAAAGTTGACCGGGCATGACTTTCCCAATACAAAAGTTGACCGGCATGACTTTTCCCATACAAAAGTTCACCGGGCATGACTTTCCCAATACAAAAGTTGACCGGGCATGACTTTCCCAGTACAAATTTTCACCGGGCATGACTTTCCCAATACAAAAGTTCACCGGGCATGACTTTCCCAATACAAAAGTTCACCGGGCATGACTTTCCCAATACAAAAGTTCACCGGGCATGACTTTCCCAATACAAAAGTTCACCGGGCATGACTTTCCCAATACAAAAGTTCACCGGGCATGACTTTTCCCATACAAAAGTTCACCGGGCATGACTTTCCCAATACAAAAGTTCACCGGGCATGACTTTCCCAGTACAAAAGATCACCGGGCATGACTTTCCCAATACAAAAGTTCACCGGGCATGACTTTCCCAATACAAAAGTTCACCGGGCATGACTTTTCCCATACAAAAGTTCACCGGGCATGACTTTCCCAATACAAAATTTCACCGGGCATGACTTTCCCAGTACAAAAGTTCACCGGGCATGACTTTCCCAATACAAAAGTTGACCGGGCATGACTTTCTCAATACAAAAGTTCACCGGGCATGACTTTCCCAGTACAAAAGTTCACCGGGCATGACTTTCCCAATACAAAAGTTCACCGGGCATGACTTTTCCCAGTACAAAAGATCACCGGGCATGACTTTCCCAGTACAAAAGATCACCTGGCATGACTTTCCCAATACAAAAGTTGACCGGGCATGACTTTTCCCATACAAAAGTTCACCGGGCATGACTTTCCCAATACAAAAGTTGACCGGGCATGACTTTCCTAGTACCAAAGATCACCGGGCATGACTTTCCCAATACAAAAGTTGACCGGGCATGACTTTTCCCATACAAAAGTTCACCGGGCATGACTTTTCCCATACAAAAGTTGACCGGGCATGACTTTCCCAGTACAAAAGATCACCGGGCATGACTTTCCCAATACAAAAGTTGACCGGGCATGACTTTCCCAATACAAAAGTTGACCGGGCATGACTTTCCCAGTACAAAAGTTCACCGGGCATGACTTTCCCAATACAAAAGTTGACCGGGCATGAATTTCCCAATACAAAAGTTCACCGGGCATGACTTTCCCAATACAAAAGTTCACCGGGCATGACTTTCCCAATACAAAAGTTCACCGGGCATGACTTTCCCAGTACAAAAGTTCACCGGGCATGACTTTCCCAGTACAAAAGTTCACCGGGCATGACTTTCCCAGTACAAAAGTTCACCGGGCATGACTTTCCCAGTACAAAAGTTCACCGGGCATGACTTTCCCAATACAAAAGTTCACCGGGCATGACTTTCCCAATACAAAAGTTGACCGGGCATGACTTTTCCCATACAAAAGTTCACCGGGCATGACTTTCCCAATACAAAAGTTCACCGGGCATGACTTTTCCCATACAAAAGTTCACCGGGCATGACTTTCCTAATACAAAAGTTCACCGGGCATGACTTTTTGCATACAAAAGTTCACCGGGCATGACTTTCCCAGTACAAAAGATCACCGGGCATGACTTTCCCAGTACAAAATATCACCGGGCATGACTTTCCCAATACAAAAGTTCACCGGGCATGACTTTCCCAATACAAAAGTTCACCGGGCATGACTTTCCCAATACAAACGTTCACCGGGCATGACTTTTCCCATACAAAAGTTCACCGGGCATGACTTTCGTAATACAAAAGTTGACCGGGCATGACTTTCCCAATACAAAAGTTCACCGGGCATGACATTTCCCATACAAAAGTTCACCGGGCATGACTTTCCCAGTACAAAAAATCACCGGGCATGACTTTCCCAATACAAAAGTTGACCGGGCATGACTTTCCCAATACAAAAGTAGACCGGGCATGACTTTCCCAATACAAATGTTCACCGGGCATGACTTTCCCAATACAAAAGTTCACCGGGCATGACTTTCCCAGTACAAAAGTTCACCGGGCATGACTTTCCCAATACAAACGTTCACCGGGCATGACTTTCCCAATACAAAAGTTCACCGGGCATGACTTTTCCCATACAAAAGTTCACCGGGCATGACTTTTCCCATACAAAAGTTCACCGGGCATGACTTTCCCAGTACAAAAGATCACCGGGCATGACTTTTCCCATACAAAAGTTCACCGGGCATGACTTTCCCAGTACAAAAGATCACCGGGCATGACTTTCCCAATACAAAAGTTCACCGGGCATGACTTTCCCAATACAAAAGTTCACCGGGCATGACTTTCCCAGTACAAAAGATCACCGGGCATAACTTTCCCAATACAAAAGTTGACCGGGCATGACTTTCCCAGTACAAATGTTCACCGGGCATGACTTTCCCAATACAAAAGTTCACCGGGCATGACTTTCCCAATACAAAAGTTCACCGGGCATGACTTTCCCAGTACAAAAGATCACCGGGCATGACTTTCCCAATACAAAAGTTCACCGGGCATGACTTTCCCAGTACAAAAGATCACCGGGCATGACTTTTCCCATACAAAAGTTCACCGGGCATGACTTTCCCAGTACAAAAGTTCACCGGGCATGACTTTCCCAATACAAAAGTTCACCGGGCACGACTTTCCCAGTACAAAAGATCACCGGGCATGACTTTCCCAATACAAAAGTTCACCGGGCATGACTTTCCCAATACAAAAGTTCACCGGGCATGACTTTCCCAATACAAAAGTTCACCGGGCATGACTTTCCCAATACAAAAGTTCACCGGGCATGACTTTCCCAGTACAAAAGATCACCGGGCATGACTTTCCCAATACAAAAGTTCACCGGGCATGACTTTCCCAATACAAAAGTTCACCGGGCATGACTTTCCCAATACAAAAGTTCACCGGGCATGACTTTCCCAGTACAAAAGATCACCGGGCATGACTTTCCCAATACAAAAGTTGACCGGGCATGACTTTCCCAGTACAAATGTTCACCGGGCATGACTTTCCCAATACAAAAGTTCACCGGGCATGACTTTTCCAATACAAAAGTTCACCGGGCATGACTTTCCCAGTACAAAAGATCACCGGGCATGACTTTCCCAATACAAAAGTTCACCGGGCATGACTTTCCCAGTACAAAAGATCACCGGGCATGACTTTCCCAATACAAAAGTTCACCGGGCATGACTTTCCAATACAAAAGTTGACCGGGCATGACTTTCCCAATACAAAAGTTCACCGGGCATGACTTTCCCAATACAAAAGTTGACCGGGCCTGACTTTCCCAATACAAAAGTTCACCAGGCATGACTTTTCCCATACAAAAGTTCACCGGGCATGACTTTCCCAATACAAAAGTTGACCGGGCATGACTTTCCCAATGCAAAAGTTCACCGGGCATGACTTTTCCCATACAAAAGTTCACCGGGCATGACTTTCCCAATACAAAAGTTCACCGGGCATGACTTTTCCCATACAAAAGTTCACCGGGCATGACTTTCCCAGTACAAAAGATCACCGGGCATGACTTTCCCAATACAAAAGTTCACCGGGCATGACTTTCCCAATACAAAAGTTCACCGGGCATGACTTTCCCAATACAAAATTTCACCGGGCATGACTTTCCCAATACAAAAGTTTACCGGGCATGATTTTCCCAGTACAAAAGTTCACCGGGCATGACTTTCCCAATACAAAAGTTCACCGGGCATGACTTTCCCAATACAAAAGTTCACCGGGCATGACTTTCCCAATACAAAAGTTCACCGGGCATGACTTTCCCAGTACCAAAGATCACCGGGCATGACTTTCCCAATACTAAAGTTGACCGGGCATGACTTTTCCCATACAAAAGTTCACCGGGCATGACTTTTCCCATACAAAAGTTGACCGGGCATGACTTTCCCAGTAACAAAAGATCACCGGGCATGACTTTCCCAATGCAAAAGTTCACCGGGCATGACTTTCCCAATACAAAAGTTGACCGGGCATGACTTTCCCAGTACAAAAGTTCACCGGGCATGACTTTCCCATACAAAAGTTGACCGGGCATGACTTTCCCAGTACAAAAGTTGACCGGGCATGACTTTCCCAATACAAAAGTTCACCGGGCATGACTTTCCCAATACAAAAGTTCACCGGGCATGACTTTCCCAATACAAAAGTTCACCGGGCATGACTTTCCCAGTACAAAAGTTCACCGGGCATGACTTTCCCAGTACAAAAGTTCACGGGCATAACTTTCCCAGTACAAAAGTTCACCGGGCATGACTTTCCCAATACAAAAGTTCACCGAGCATGACTTTCCCAATACAAAAGTTGACCGGGCATGACTTTTCCCATACAAAAGTTCACCGGGCATGACTTTCCCAATACAAAAGTTCACCGGGCATGACTTTTCCCATACAAAAGTTCACCGGGCATGACTTTCCCAATACAAAAGTTCGCCGGGCATGACTTTTCCCATACAAAAGTTCACCGGGCATGACTTTCCCAGTACAAAAGATCACCGGGCATGACTTTCCCAGTACATAAGATCACCGGGCATGACTTTCCCAATACAAAAGTTCACCGGGCATGACTTTCCCAATACAAAAGTTCACCGGGCATGACTTTCCCAATACAAAAGTTCACCGGGGCATGATTTTCCCATACAAAAGTTCATCCGGGCATGACTTTCCCAATACAAAAGTTGACCGGGCATGACTTTCCCAATACAAAAGTTCACCGGGCATGACTTTTCCCATACAAAAGTTCACCGGGCATGACTTTCCCAGTACAAAAGATCACCGGGCATGACTTTCCCAATACAAAAGTTGACCGGGCATGACTTTCCCAATACAAAAGTTGACCGGGCATGACTTTCCCCAATACAAAAGTTCACCGGGCATGACTTTCCCAATACAAAAGTTCACCGGGCATGACTTTCCCAGTACAAAAGTTCACCGGGCATGACTTTCCCAATACAAAAGTTCACCGGGCATGACTTTCCCAATACAAAAGTTCACCGGGCATGACTTTTCCCATACAAAAGTTCACGGGCATGACTTTTCCCATACAAAAGTTCACCGGGCATGACTTTCCCAGTACAAAAGATCACCGGGCATGACTTTTCCCATACAAAAGTTCACCGGGCATGACTTTCCCAGTACAAAAGATCACCGGGCATGACTTTCCCAATACAAAAGTTCACCGGGCATGACTTTCCCAATACAAAAGTTCACCGGGCATGACTTTCCCAGTACAAAAGATCACCGGGCATGACTTTCCCAATACAAAAGTTCACCGGGCATGACTTTCCCAGTACAAAAGATCACCGGGCATGACTTTCCCATACAAAAGTTCACCGGGCATGACTTTCCCAGTACAAAAGTTCACCGGGCATGACTTTTCCCAATACAAAAGTTCACCGGGCATGACTTTCCCAGTACAAAAGATCACCGGGCATGTCTTTCCCAATACAAAAGTTCACCGGGCATGACTTTCCCAATACAAAAGTTCACCGGGCATGACTTTCCCAATACAAAAGTTCACCGGGCATGACTTTCCCAATACAAAAGTTCACCGGGCATGACTTTCCCAGTACAAAAGATCACCGGGCATGACTTTCCCAATACAAAAGTTCACCGGGCATGACTTTCCCAATACAAAAGTTCACCGGGCATGACTTTCCCAATACAAAAGTTCACCGGGCATGACTTTCCCAGTACAAAAGATCACCGGGCATGACTTTCCCAATACAAAAGTTGACCGGGCATGACTTTCCCAGTACAAATGTTCACCGGGCATGACTTTCCCAATACAAAAGTTCACCGGGCATGACTTTCCCAATACAAAAGTTCACCGGGCATGACTTTCCCAGTACAAAAGATCACCGGACTTTCTCAATACAAAAGTTCACCGGGCATGACTTTCCCAATACAAAAGTTCACCGGGCATGACTTTCCCAGTACAAAAGATCACCGGGCATGACTTTCCCAATACAAAAGTTCACCGGGCATGACTTTCCCAATACAAAAGTTGACCGGGCATGACTTTCCCAATACAAAAGTTCACCGGGCATGACTTTCCCAATACAAAAGTTGACCGGGCATGACTTTCCCAATACAAAAGTTCACCGGGCATGACTTTTCCCATACAAAAGTTCACCGGGCATGACTTTCCCCAATACAAAAGTTGACCGGGCATGACTTTCCCAATACAAAAGTTCAACGGGCATGACTTTTCCCATACAAAAGTTCAACGGGCATGACTTCCCATACAAAAGTTCACCGGGCATGACTTTCCCAATACAAAAGTTCACCGGGCATGACTTTTCCCATACAAAAGTTCACCGGGCATGACTTTCCCAGTACAAAAGATCACCGGGCATGACTTTCCCAATACAAAAGTTCACCGGGCATGACTTTCCCAATACAAAAGTTCACCGGGCATGACTTTCCCAATACAAAAGTTCACCGGGAATGACTTTCCCAGTACAAAAGTTCACCGGGCATGACTTTCCCAATACAAAAGTTCACCGGGCATGACTTTCCCAATACAAAAGTTCACCGGGCATGACTTTCCCAATACAAAAGTTCACCGGGCATGACTTTCCCAATACAAAAGTTCACCGGGCATGACTTTCCTAATACAAAAGATCACCGGGCATGACTTTCCCAATACAAAAGTTGACCGGGCATGACTTTCCCAGTACAAAAGATCACCGGGCATGACTTTCCCAATACAAAAGTTCACCGGGCATGACTTTCCCAATACAAAAAGTTCACCGGGCATGACTTTCCCAATACAAAAGATCACCGGGCATGACTTTCCCAATACAAAAGTTCACCGGGCATGACTTTCCCAATACAAAAGATCACCGGGCATGACTTTCCCAATACAAAAGTTGACCGGGCATGACTTTCCCAGTACAAAAGATCACCGGGCATGACTTTCCCAATACAAAAGTTCACCGGGCATGACTTTCCCAGTACAAAAGATCACCGGGCATGACTTTCCCAATACAAAAGTTGACCGGGCATGACTTTCCCAGTACAAATGTTCACCGGGCATGACTTTCCCAATACAAAAGTTCACCGGGCATGACTTTCCCAATACGAAAGTTCACCGGGCATGACTTTCCCAGTACAAAAGATCACCGGGCATGACTTTCCCAATACAAAAGTTCACCGGGCATGACTTTCCCAGTACAAAAGATCACCGGGCATGACTTTCCCAATACAAAAGTTCACCGGGCATGACTTTCCCAATACAAAAGTTGACCGGGCATGACTTTCCCAATACAAAAGTTCACCGGGCATGACTTTCCCAATACAAAAGTTGACCGGGCATGACTTTCCCAATACAAAAGTTCACCGGGCATGACTTTTCCCATACAAAAGTTCACCGGGCATGACTTTCCCAATACAAAAGTTGACCGGGCATGACTTTCCCAATACAAAAGTTCACCGGGCATGACTTTTCCCATACAAAAGATCACCGGGCATGACTTTCCCAATACAAAAGATCACCGGGCATGACTTTCCCAATACAAAAGTTCACCGGGCATGACTTTCCCAATACAAAAGTTCACCGGGCATGACTTTCCCAGTACAAAAGATCACCGGGCATGACTTTCCCAGTACAAAAGATCACCGGGCATGAGTTTCCCAGTACAAATGTTCACCGGACATGACTTTCCCAGTACAAAAGATCACCGGGCATGACTTTCCCAATACAAAAGTTTACCGGGCATGACTTTCCCAGTACAAAAGTTGACCGGGCATGACTTTCCCAATACAAAAGTTGACCGGGCATGACTTTCCCAATACAAAAGTTCACCGGGCATGACTTTCCCAATACAAAAGTTCACCGGGCATGACTTTTCCCATACAAAAGTTCACCGGGCATGACTTTCCCAATACAAAAGTTCACCGGGCATGACTTTTCCCATACAAAAGTTCACCGGGCATGACTTTCCCAATACAAAAGTTGACCGGGCATGACTTTCCCAATACAAAAGTTCACCGGGCATGACTTTCCCAGTACAAAAGATCACCGGGCATGACTTTCCCAATACAAAAGTTCACCGGGCATGACTTTTCCCATACAAAAGTTCACCGGGCATGACTTTCCCAGTACAAAAGATCACCGGGCATGACTTTCCCAATACAAAAGTTGACCGGGCATGACTTTCCCAATACAAAAGTTGACCGGGCATGACTTTCCCAATACAAAAGTTGACCGGGCATGACTTTCCCAATACAAAAGTTCACCGGGCATGACTTTTCCCATACAAAAGTTGACCGGGTATGACTTTCCCAATACAAAAGTTGACCGGGCTTGACTTTCCCAATACAAAAAGTTCGCCGGGCATGACTTTTCCCATACAAAAGTTCACCGGGCACGACTTTCCCAATACAAAAGTTGACCGGGCATGACTTTTCCCATACAAAAGTTCACCGGGCATGACTTTCCCAATACAAAAGTTGACCGGGCATGACTTTCCCAGTACAAATGTTCACCGGGCATGACTTTCCCAATACAAAAGTTCACCGGGCATGACTTTCCCAATACAAAAGTTCACCGGGCGTGACTTTCCCAATACAAAAGTTCACCGGGCATGACTTTCCCAATACAAAAGTTCACCGGGCATGACTTTCCCAATACAAAAGTTCACCGGGCATGACTTTCCCAGTACAAAAGTTCAGCGGGCATGACTTTCCCAATACAAAAGTTGACCGGGCATGACTTTCCCAGTACAAAAGATCACCGGGCATGACTTTCCCAATACAAAAGTTCACCGGGCATGACTTTCCCAATACAAAAGTTCACCGGGCATGACTTTCCCAGTACAAAAGATCACCGGGCATGACTTTTCCCATACAAAAGTTGACCGGGCATGACTTTCCCCAGTACAAAAGTTCACCGGGCATGACTTTCCCAGTACAAAAGTTCACCGGGCATGACTTTCCCAATACAAAAGTTGACCGGGCATGACTTTCCCAGTACAAAAGTTCACCGGGCATGACTTTCCCAGTACAAAAGTTCACCGGGCATGACTTTCCCAATACAAAAGTTGACCGGGCATGACTTTCCCAGTACAAAAGATCACCGGGCATGACTTTTCCCATACAAAAGTTCACCGGGCATGACTTTTCCCATACAAAAGTTCACCGGGCATGACTTTCCCAATACAAAAGTTCACCGGGCATGACTTTCCCAGTACAAAAGATCACCGGGCATGACTTTCCCAATACAAAAGTTCACCGGGCATGACTTTTTCCCATACAAATGTTCACCGGGCATGACTTTCCCAATACAAAAGTTCACCGGGCTTGACTTTCCCAGTACAAAAGTTCACCGGGCATGACTTTCCCAATACAAAAGTTGACCGGGCATGACTTTCCCAATACAAAAGTTCACCGGGCATGACTTTCCCAGTACAAAAGTTCACCGGGCATGACTTTCCCAATACAAAAGTTCACCGGGCATGACTTTTCCCATACAAAAGTTCACCGGGCATGACTTTCCCAGTACAAAAGATCACCGGGCATGACTTTCCCAGTACAAAAGACCACCGGGCATGACTTTCCCAGTACAAAAGACCACCGGGCATGACTTTCCCAATACAAAAGTTGACCGGGCATGACTTTCCCAATACAAAAGTTCACCGGGCATGACTTTTCCCATACAAAAGTTCACCGGGCATGACTTTCCCAATACAAAAGTTGACCGGGCATGACTTTCCCAGTATCACCGGGCATGACTTTCCCAATACAAAAGTTGACCGGGCATGACTTTTCCCATACAAAAGTTCACCGGACATGACTTTCAAAATACAAAAGTTGACCGGGCATGACTTTCCCAGTACCAAAGATCACCGGGCATGACTTTCCCAATACAAAAGTTGACCGGGCATGACTTTTCCCATACAAAAGTTCACCGGGCATGACTTTTCCCATACAAAAGTTGACCGGGCATGACTTTCCCAGTACAAAAGATCACCGGGCATGACTTTCCCAATACAAAAGTTCACCGGGCATGACTTTCCCAATACAAAAGTTGACCGGGCATGACTTTCCCAGTACAAAAGTTCACCGGGCATGACTTTCCCAATACAAAAGTTGACCGGGCATGACTTTCCCAATACAAAAGTTCACCGGGCATGACTTTCCCAATACAAAAGTTCACCGGGCATGACTTTCCCAATACAAAAGTTCACCGGGCATGACTTTCCCAGTACAAAAGATCACCGGGCATGACTTTCCCAATACAAAAGTTGACCGGGCATGACTTTCCCAGTACAAAAGTTCACCGGGCATGACTTTCCCAATACAAAAATTCACCGGGCATGACTTTCCCAATACAAAAGTTGACCGGGCATGACTTTTCCCATACAAAAGTTCACCGGGCATGACTTTCCCAATACAAAAGTTCACCGGGCATGGCTTTTCCCATACAAAAGTTCACCGGGCATGACTTTCCCAATACAAAAGTTCACCGGGCATGAATTTCCCATACAAAAGTTTACCGGGCATGACTTTCCCAGTACAAAAGATCACCGGGCATGACTTTCCCAGTACAAAAGATCACCGGGCATGACTTTCCCAATACAAAAGTTCACCGGGCATGACTTTCCCAATACAAAAGTTCACCGGGCATGACTTTCCCAATACAAAAGTTCACCGGGCATGACTTTTCCCATACAAAAGTTCACCGGGCATGACTTTCCCAATACAAAAGTTGACCGGGCATGACTTTCCCAATACAAAAGTTCACCGGGCATGACTTTTCCCATACAAAAGTTCACCGGGCATGACTTTCCCAGTACAAAAGATCACCGGGCATGACTTTCCCAATACAAAAGTTGACCGGGCATGACTTTCCCAATACAAAAGTTGACCGGGCATGACTTTCCCAATACAAAAGTTCACCGGGCATGACTTTCCCAATACAAAAGTTCACCGGGCATGACTTTCCCAGTACAAAAGTTCACCGGGCATGACTTTCCCAATACAAAAGTTCACCGGGCATGACTTTCCCAATACAAAAGTTCACCGGGCATGACTTTTCCCATACAAAAGTTCACCGGGCATGACTTTTCCCATACAAAAGTTCACCGGGCATGACTTTCCCAGTACAAAAGATCACCGGGCATGACTTTTCCCATACAAAAGTTCACCGGGCATGACTTTCCCAGTACAAAAGATCACCGGGCATGACTTTCCCAATACAAAAGTTCACCGGGCATGACTTTCCCAATACAAAAGTTCACCGGGCATGACTTTCCCAGTACAAAAGATCACCGGGCATGACTTTCCCAATACAAAAGTTGACCGGGCATGACTTTCCCAGTACAAATGTTCACCGGGCATGACTTTCCCAATACAAAAGTTCACCGGGCATGACTTTCCCAATACAAAAGTTCACCGGGCATGACTTTCCCAGTACAAAAGATCACCGGGCATGACTTTCCCAATACAAAAGTTCACCGGGCATGACTTTCCCAGTACAAAAGATCACCGGGCATGACTTTTCCCATACAAAAGTTCACCGGGCATGACTTTCCCAGTACAAAAGTTCACCGGGCATGACTTTCCCAATACAAAAGTTCACCGGGCATGACTTTCCCAGTACAAAAGATCACCGGGCATGACTTTCCCAATACAAAAGTTCACCGCGCATGACTTTCCCAATACAAAAGTTCACCGGGCATGACTTTCCCAATACAAAAGTTCACCGGGCATGACTTTCCCAATACAAAAGTTCACCGGACATGACTTTCCCAGTACAAAAGATCACCGGGAATGACTTTCCCAATACAAAAGTTGACCGGGCATGACTTTCCCAGTACAAATGTTCACCGGGCATGACTTTCCCAATACAAAAGTTCACCGGGCATGACTTTCCCAATACAAAAGTTCACCGGGCATGACTTTCCCAGTACAAAAGATCACCGGGCATGACTTTCCCAATACAAAAGTTCACCGGGCATGACTTTCCCAATACAAAAGTACACCGGGCATGACTTTCCCAGTACAAAAGATCACCGGGCATGACTTTCCCAATACAAAAGTTCACCGGGCATGACTTTCCCAATACAAAAGTTGACCGGGCATGACTTTTCCAATACAAAAGTTCACCGGGAATGACTTTCCCAATACAAAAGTTGACCGGGCATGACTTTCCCAATACAAAAGTTCACCGGGCATGACTTTTCCCATACAAAAGTTCACCGGGCATGACTTTTCCCATGCAAGAGTTCACCGGACATGACTTTCCCAATACAAAAGTTCACCGGGCATGACTTTCCCAATACAAAAGTTCACCGGGCATGACTTTCCCAGCACAAAAGATCACCGGGCATGACTTTCCCAATACAAAAGTTCACCGGGCATGACTTTCCCAATACAAAAGTTCACCGGGCATGACTTTCCCAGTACAAAAGTTCACCGGGCATGACTTTCCCATACAAAAGTTCACCGGGCATGACTTTCCCAGTACAAAAGTTCACCGGGCATGACTTTCCCAATACAAAAGTTGACCGGGCATGACTTTCCCAATACAAAAGTTCACCGGGCATGACTTTCCCAATACAAAAGTTCACCGGGCATGACTTTCCCAGTACAAAAGTTCACCGGGCATGACTTTCCCAATACAAAAGTTGACCGGGCATGACTTTCCCAATACAAAAGTTCACCGGGCATGATTTTCCCAATACAAAAGTTCACCGGGCATGACTTTCCCAATACAAAAGTTCACCGGGCATGACTTTCCCAATACAAAAGTTCACCGGGCATGACTTTTCCCATACAAAAGTTCACCGGGCATGACTTTTCCAGTACAAAAGATCACCGGGCATGACTTTTTCCAATACAAAAGTTCACCGGGCATGACTTTCCCAGTACAAAAGATCACCGGGCATGACTTTCCCAATACAAAAGTTGACCGGGCATGACTTTCCCAATGCAAAAGTTGACCGGGCATGACTTTCCCAATACAAAAGTTCACCGGGCATGACTTTTCCCATACAAAAGTTCACCGGGCATGACTTTTCCCATACAAAAGTTCACCGGGCATGACTTTCCCAGTACAAAAGATCACCGGGCATGACTTTCCCAATACAAAAGTTGACCGGGCATGACTTTTCCCATACAAAAGTTCACCGGGCATGCCTTTCCCAATACAAAAGTTCACCGGGCATGACTTTTCCCATACAAAAGTTGACCGGGCATGACTTTCCCAGTACAAAAGTTCACCGGGCATGACTTTCCCAGTACAAAATTTCACCGGGCATGACTTTCCCAATACAAAAGTTCACCGGGCATGACTTTCCCAATACAAAAGTTCACCGGGCATGACTTTCCCAATACAAAAGTTCACCGGGCATGACTTTCCCAGTACAAAAGTTCACCGGGCATGACTTTCCCAATACAAAAGTTCACCGGGCATGACTTTCCCAATACAAAAGTTGACCGGGCATGACTTTCCCAATACAAAAGTTCACCGGGCATGACTTTCCCAGTACAAAAGTTCACCGGGCATGACTTTCCCAATACAAAAGTTGACCGGGCATGACTTTCCCAATACAAAAGTTGACCGGGCATGACTTTCCCAATACAAAAGTTCACCGGGCATGACTTTCCCAATACAAAAGTTCACCGGGCATGATTTTCCCAGTACAAAATTTCACCGGGCATGACTTTCCTAATACAAAAGTTGACCGGGCATGACTTTCCCAATACAAAAGTTGACCGGGCATGACTTTCCCAATACAAAAGTTGACCGGGCATGACTTTCCCAATACAAAAGTTCACCGGGCATGACTTTCCCAGTACAAAAGTTCACCGGGCATGACTTTCCCAATACAAAAGTTCACCGGGCATGACTTTCCCAGTACAAAAGATCACCGGGCATGACTTTCCCAATACAAAAGTTGACCGGGCATGATTTTCCCAGTACAAATGTTCACCGGGCATGACATTCCCAATACAAAAGTTCACCGGGCATGACTTTCCCAATACAAAAGTTCACCGGGCATGACTTTCCCAGTACAAAAGATCACCGGGCATGACTTTCCCAATACAAAAGTTGACCGGGCATGACTTTCCCAGTACAAAAGATCACCGGGCATGACTTTCCCAATACAAAAGTTCACCGGGCATGACTTTCCCAATACAAAAGTTCACCGGGCATGACTTTCCCAGTACAAAAGATCACCGGGCATGACTTTCCCAATACAAAAGTTCACCGGGCATGACTTTCCCAATACAAAAGTTGACCGGGCATGAATTTCCCAACACAAAAGTTCACCGGGCATGACTTTTCCCATACAAAAGTTCACCGGGCATGACTTTCCCAGTACAAAAGATCACCGGGCATGACTTTCCCAATACAAAAGTTCACCAGGCATGACTTTCCCAATACAAATGTTGACCGGGCATGACTTTCCCAATACAAAAGTTCACCGGGCATGACTTTCCCAGTACAAAAGATCACCGGGCATGACTTTCCCAATACAAAAGTTCACCGGGCATGACTTTCCCAATACAAAAGTTCACCGGGCATGACTTTCCCAATACAAAAGTTGACCGGGCATGACTTTCCCAATACAAAAGTTGACCGGGCATGACTTTCCCAATACAAAAGTTCACCGGGCATGACTTTCCCAATACAAAAGTTCACCGGGCATGACTTTTCCCATACAAAAGTTGACCGGGCATGACTTTCCCAATACAAAAGTTGACCGGGCATGACTTTCCCAGTACAAAAGTTCACCGGGCATGACTTTCCCAGTACAAAAGTTCACCGGGCATGACTTTCCCAATACAAAAGTTCACCGGGCATGACTTTCCCAATACAAAAGTTCACCGGGCATGACTTTTCCCATACAAAAGTTCACCGGGCATGACTTTCCCAATACAAAAGTTCACCGGGCATGACTTTCCCAATACAAAAGTTCACCGGGCATGACTTTCCCAGTACAAAAGTTGACCGGGCATGACTTTCCCAGTACAAAAGATCACCGGGCATGACTTTCCCAGTACAAAAGATCACCGGGCATGACTTTTCCCATACAAAAGTTCACCGGGCATGACTTTCCCAGTACAAAAGATCACCGGGCATGACTTTCCCAGTACATAAGATCACCGGGCATGACTTTCCCAATACAAAAGTTCACCGGGCATGACTTTCCCAATACAAAAGTTCACCGGGCATGACTTTTCCCATACAAAAGTTCACCGGGCATGACTTTCCCAGTACAAAAGTTCACCGGGCATGACTTTCCCAGTACAAAAGTTCACCGGGCATGACTTTCCCAATACAAAAGTTGACCGGGCATGACTTTCCCAATACAAAAGTTGACCGGGCATGACTTTTCCCATACAAAAGTTCACCGGGCATGACTTTCCCAGTACAAAAGATCACCGGGCATGACTTTCCCAATACAAAAGTTCACCGGGCATGACTTTCCCAATACAAAAGTTGACCGGGCATGACTTTCCCAATACAAAAGTTGACCGGGCATGACTTTCCCAGTACAAATGTTCACCGGGCATGACTTTCCCAATACAAAAGTTCAACGGGCATGACTTTCCCAATACAAAAGTTCACCGGGCATGACTTTCCCAGTACAAAAGATCACCGGGCATGACTTTCCCAATACAAAAGTTCACCGGGCATGACTTTCCCAATACAAAAGTTCACCGGGCATGACTTTCCCAGTACAAAAGATCACCGGGCATGACTTTCCCAATACAAAAGTTCACCGGGCATGACTTTCCCAATACAAAAGTTGACCGGGCATGACTTTCCCAATACAAAAGTTCACCGGGCATGACTTTCCCAATACAAAAGTTGACCGGGCATGACTTTCCCAATACAAAAGTTCACCGGGCATGACTTTTCCCATACAAAAGTTCACCGGGCATGACTTTCCCAATACAAAAGTTGACCGGGCATGACTTTTCCAATACAAAAGTTCACCGGGCATGACTTTTCCCATACAAAAGATCACCGGGCATGACTTTCCCAATACAAAAGATCACCGGGCATGACTTTCCCAATACAAAAGATCACCGGGCATGACTTTCCCAATACAAAAGTTCACCGGGCATGACTTTCCCAATACAAAAGTTCACCGGGCATGACTTTCCCAGTACAAAAGATCACCGGGCATGACTTTCCCAGTACAAAAGATCACCGGGCATGACTTTCCCAGTACAAATGTTCACCGGACATGACTTTCCCAGTACAAAAGATCACCGGGCATGACTTTCCCAATACAAAAGTTCACCGGGCATGACTTTCCCAGTACAAAAGTTGACCGGGCATGACTTTCCCAATACAAAAGTTGACCGGGCATGACTTTCCCAATACAAAAGTTCACCGGGCATGACTTTCCCAATACAAAAGTTCACCGGGCATGACTTTTCCCATACAAAAGTTCACCGGGCATGACTTTCCCAATACAAAAGTTGACCGGGCATGACTTTCCCAATACAAAAGTTGACCGGGCATGACTTTCCCAGTACAAATGTTCACCGGGCATGACTTTCCCAGTACAAAAGATCACCGGGCATGACTTTTCCCATACAAAAGTTCACCGGGCATGACTTTCCCAATACAAAAGTTGACCGGGCATGACTTTCCCAATACAAAAGTTGACCGGGCATGACTTTCCCAATACAAAAGTTCACCGGGCATGACTTTCCCAATACAAAAATTCACCGGGCATGACTTTCCCATACAAAAGTTCACCGGGCATGACTTTTCCCATACAAAAGTTCACCGGGCATGACTTTCCCAGTACAAAAGATCACCGGGCATGACTTTCCCAATACAAAAGTTGACCGGGCATGACTTTCCCAGTACAAAAGTTCACCGGGCATGACTTTCCCAATACAAAAGTTCACCGGGCATGACTTTCCCAATACAAAAGTTCACAGGGCATGACTTTCCCAATACAAAAGTTCACCGGGCATGACTTTTCCCATACAAAAGTTCACCGGGCATGAATTTTCCCATACAAAAGTTCACCGGGCATGACTTTCCCAGTACAAAAGATCACCGGGCATGACTTTCCCAGTACAAAAGATCACCGGGCATGACTTTCCCAATACAAAAGTTCACCGGGCATGACTTTCCCAATACAAAAGTTCACCGGGCATGACTTTCCCAATACAAAAGTTCACCGGGCATGACTTTTAACATACAAAAGTTCACCGGGCATGACTTTCCCAATACAAAAGTTGACCGGGCATGACTTTCCCAATACAAAAGTTCACCGGGCATGACTTTTCCCATACAAAAGTTCACCGGGCATGACTTTTCCAGTACAAAAGATCACCGGGCATGACTTTTTCCAATACAAAAGTTCACCGGGCATGACTTTCCCAGTACAAAAGATCACCGGGCATGACTTTCCCAATACAAAAGTTGACCGGGCATGACTTTCCCAATGCAAAAGTTGACCGGGCATGACTTTCCCAATACAAAAGTTCACCGGGCATGACTTTTCCCATACAAAAGTTCACCGGGCATGACTTTTCCCATACAAAAGTTCACCGGGCATGACTTTCCCAGTACAAAAGATCACCGGGCATGACTTTCCCAATACAAAAGTTGACCGGGCATGACTTTTCCCATACAAAAGTTCACCGGGCATGCCTTTCCCAATACAAAAGTTCACCGGGCATGACTTTTCCCATACAAAAGTTGACCGGGCATGACTTTCCCAGTACAAAAGTTCACCGGGCATGACTTTCCCAGTACAAAATTTCACCGGGCATGACTTTCCCAATACAAAAGTTCACCGGGCATGACTTTCCCAATACAAAAGTTCACCGGGCATGACTTTCCCAATACAAAAGTTCACCGGGCATGACTTTCCCAGTACAAAAGTTCACCGGGCATGACTTTCCCAATACAAAAGTTCACCGGGCATGACTTTCCCAATACAAAAGTTGACCGGGCATGACTTTCCCAATACAAAAGTTCACCGGGCATGACTTTCCCAGTACAAAAGTTCACCGGGCATGACTTTCCCAATACAAAAGTTGACCGGGCATGACTTTCCCAATACAAAAGTTGACCGGGCATGACTTTCCCAATACAAAAGTTCACCGGGCATGACTTTCCCAATACAAAAGTTCACCGGGCATGATTTTCCCAGTACAAAATTTCACCGGGCATGACTTTCCTAATACAAAAGTTGACCGGGCATGACTTTCCCAATACAAAAGTTGACCGGGCATGACTTTCCCAATACAAAAGTTGACCGGGCATGACTTTCCCAATACAAAAGTTCACCGGGCATGACTTTCCCAGTACAAAAGTTCACCGGGCATGACTTTCCCAATACAAAAGTTCACCGGGCATGACTTTCCCAGTACAAAAGATCACCGGGCATGACTTTCCCAATACAAAAGTTGACCGGGCATGATTTTCCCAGTACAAATGTTCACCGGGCATGACATTCCCAATACAAAAGTTCACCGGGCATGACTTTCCCAATACAAAAGTTCACCGGGCATGACTTTCCCAGTACAAAAGATCACCGGGCATGACTTTCCCAATACAAAAGTTGACCGGGCATGACTTTCCCAGTACAAAAGATCACCGGGCATGACTTTCCCAATACAAAAGTTCACCGGGCATGACTTTCCCAATACAAAAGTTCACCGGGCATGACTTTCCCAGTACAAAAGATCACCGGGCATGACTTTCCCAATACAAAAGTTCACCGGGCATGACTTTCCCAATACAAAAGTTGACCGGGCATGAATTTCCCAATACAAAAGTTCACCGGGCATGACTTTTCCCATACAAAAGTTCACCGGGCATGACTTTCCCAGTACAAAAGATCACCGGGCATGACTTTCCCAATACAAAAGTTCACCAGGCATGACTTTCCCAATACAAATGTTGACCGGGCATGACTTTCCCAATACAAATGTTCACCGGGCATGACTTTCCCAGTACAAAAGATCACCGGGCATGACTTTCCCAATACAAAAGTTCACCGGGCATGACTTTCCCAATACAAAAGTTCACCGGGCATGACTTTCCCAATACAAAAGTTGACCGGGCATGACTTTCCCAATACAAAAGTTGACCGGGCATGACTTCCCAATACAAAAGTTCACCGGGCATGACTTTCCCAATACAAAAGTTCACCGGGCATGACTTTTCCCATACAAAAGTTGACCGGGCATGACTTTCCCAATACAAAAGTTGACCGGGCATGACTTTCCCAGTACAAAAGTTCACCGGGCATGACTTTCCCAGTACAAAAGTTCACCGGGCATGACTTTCCCAATACAAAAGTTCACCGGGCATGACTTTCCCAATACAAAAGTTCACCGGGCATGACTTTTCCCATACAAAAGTTCACCGGGCATGACTTTCCCAATACAAAAGTTCACCGGGCATGACTTTCCCAATACAAAAGTTCACCGGGCATGACTTTCCCAGTACAAAAGTTGACCGGGCATGACTTTCCCAGTACAAAAGATCACCGGGCATGACTTTCCCAGTACAAAAGATCACCGGGCATGACTTTTCCCATACAAAAGTTCACCGGGCATGACTTTCCCAGTACAAAAGATCACCGGGCATGACTTTCCCAGTACATAAGATCACCGGGCATGACTTTCCCAATACAAAAGTTCTCCGGGCATGACTTTCCCAATACAAAAGTTCACCGGGCATGACTTTTCCCATACAAAAGTTCACCGGGCATGACTTTCCCAGTACAAAAGTTCACCGGGCATGACTTTCCCAGTACAAAAGTTCACCGGGCATGACTTTCCCAATACAAAAGTTGACCGGGCATGACTTTCCCAATACAAAAGTTGACCGGGCATGACTTTTCCCATACAAAAGTTCACCGGGCATGACTTTCCCAGTACAAAAGATCACCGGGCATGACTTTCCCAATACAAAAGTTCACCGGGCATGACTTTCCCAATACAAAAGTTGACCGGGCATGACTTTCCCAATACAAAAGTTGACCGGGCATGACTTTCCCAGTACAAATGTTCACCGGGCATGACTTTCCCAATACAAAAGTTCAACGGGCATGACTTTCCCAATACAAAAGTTCACCGGGCATGACTTTCCCAGTACAAAAGATCACCGGGCATGACTTTCCCAATACAAAAGTTCACCGGGCATGACTTTCCCAATACAAAAGTTCACCGGGCATGACTTTCCCAGTACAAAAGATCACCGGGCATGACTTTCCCAATACAAAAGTTCACCGGGCATGACTTTCCCAATACAAAAGTTGACCGGGCATGACTTTCCCAATACAAAAGTTCACCGGGCATGACTTTCCCAATACAAAAGTTGACCGGGCATGACTTTCCCAATACAAAAGTTCACCGGGCATGACTTTTCCCATACAAAAGTTCACCGGGCATGACTTTCCCAATACAAAAGTTGACCGGGCATGACTTTTCCAATACAAAAGTTCACCGGGCATGACTTTTCCCATACAAAAGATCACCGGGCATGACTTTCCCAATACAAAAGATCACCGGGCATGACTTTCCCAATACAAAAGATCACCGGGCATGACTTTCCCAATACAAAAGTTCACCGGGCATGACTTTCCCAATACAAAAGTTCACCGGGCATGACTTTCCCAGTACAAAAGATCACCGGGCATGACTTTCCCAGTACAAAAGATCACCGGGCATGACTTTCCCAGTACAAATGTTCACCGGACATGACTTTCCCAGTACAAAAGATCACCGGGCATGACTTTCCCAATACAAAAGTTCACCGGGCATGACTTTCCCAGTACAAAAGTTGACCGGGCATGACTTTCCCAATACAAAAGTTGACCGGGCATGACTTTCCCAATACAAAAGTTCACCGGGCATGACTTTCCCAATACAAAAGTTCACCGGGCATGACTTTTCCCATACAAAAGTTCACCGGGCATGACTTTCCCAATACAAAAGTTGACCGGGCATGACTTTCCCAATACAAAAGTTGACCGGGCATGACTTTCCCAGTACAAATGTTCACCGGGCATGACTTTCCCAGTACAAAAGATCACCGGGCATGACTTTTCCCATACAAAAGTTCACCGGGCATGACTTTCCCAATACAAAAGTTGACCGGGCATGACTTTCCCAATACAAAAGTTGACCGGGCATGACTTTCCCAATACAAAAGTTCACCGGGCATGACTTTCCCAATACAAAAATTCACCGGGCATGACTTTCCCATACAAAAGTTCACCGGGCATGACTTTTCCCATACAAAAGTTCACCGGGCATGACTTTCCCAGTACAAAAGATCACCGGGCATGACTTTCCCAATACAAAAGTTGACCGGGCATGACTTTCCCAGTACAAAAGTTCACCGGGCATGACTTTCCCAATACAAAAGTTCACCGGGCATGACTTTCCCAATACAAAAGTTCACCGGGCATGACTTTCCCAATACAAAAGTTCACCGGGCATGACTTTTCCCATACAAAAGTTCACCGGGCATGAATTTTCCCATACAAAAGTTCACCGGGCATGACTTTCCCAGTACAAAAGATCACCGGGCATGACTTTCCCAGTACAAAAGATCACCGGGCATGACTTTCCCAATACAAAAGTTCACCGGGCATGACTTTCCCAATACAAAAGTTCACCGGGCATGACTTTCCCAATACAAAAGTTCACCGGGCATGACTTTTAACATACAAAAGTTCACCGGGCATGACTTTCCCAATACAAAAGTTGACCGGGCATGACTTTCCCAATACAAAAGTTCACCGGGCATGACTTTTCCCATACAAAAGTTCACCGGGCATGACTTTTCCAGTACAAAAGATCACCGGGCATGACTTTTTCCAATACAAAAGTTCACCGGGCATGACTTTCCCAGTACAAAAGATCACCGGGCATGACTTTCCCAATACAAAAGTTGACCGGGCATGACTTTCCCAATGCAAAAGTTGACCGGGCATGACTTTCCCAATACAAAAGTTCACCGGGCATGACTTTTCCCATACAAAAGTTCACCGGGCATGACTTTTCCCATACAAAAGTTCACCGGGCATGACTTTCCCAGTACAAAAGATCACCGGGCATGACTTTCCCAATACAAAAGTTGACCGGGCATGACTTTTCCCATACAAAAGTTCACCGGGCATGCCTTTCCCAATACAAAAGTTCACCGGGCATGACTTTTCCCATACAAAAGTTGACCGGGCATGACTTTCCCAGTACAAAAGTTCACCGGGCATGACTTTCCCAGTACAAAATTTCACCGGGCATGACTTTCCCAATACAAAAGTTCACCGGGCATGACTTTCCCAATACAAAAGTTCACCGGGCATGACTTTCCCAATACAAAAGTTCACCGGGCATGACTTTCCCAGTACAAAAGTTCACCGGGCATGACTTTCCCAATACAAAAGTTCACCGGGCATGACTTTCCCAATACAAAAGTTGACCGGGCATGACTTTCCCAATACAAAAGTTCACCGGGCATGACTTTCCCAGTACAAAAGTTCACCGGGCATGACTTTCCCAATACAAAAGTTGACCGGGCATGACTTTCCCAATACAAAAGTTGACCGGGCATGACTTTCCCAATACAAAAGTTCACCGGGCATGACTTTCCCAATACAAAAGTTCACCGGGCATGATTTTCCCAGTACAAAATTTCACCGGGCATGACTTTCCTAATACAAAAGTTGACCGGGCATGACTTTCCCAATACAAAAGTTGACCGGGCATGACTTTCCCAATACAAAAGTTGACCGGGCATGACTTTCCCAATACAAAAGTTCACCGGGCATGACTTTCCCAGTACAAAAGTTCACCGGGCATGACTTTCCCAATACAAAAGTTCACCGGGCATGACTTTCCCAGTACAAAAGATCACCGGGCATGACTTTCCCAATACAAAAGTTGACCGGGCATGATTTTCCCAGTACAAATGTTCACCGGGCATGACATTCCCAATACAAAAGTTCACCGGGCATGACTTTCCCAATACAAAAGTTGACCGGGCATGACTTTCCCAGTACAAAAGATCACCGGGCATGACTTTCCCAATACAAAAGTTCACCGGGCATGACTTTCCCAATACAAAAGTTCACCGGGCATGACTTTCCCAGTACAAAAGATCACCGGGCATGACTTTCCCAATACAAAAGTTCACCGGGCATGACTTTCCCAATACAAAAGTTGACCGGGCATGAATTTCCCAATACAAAAGTTCACCGGGCATGACTTTTCCCATACAAAAGTTCACCGGGCATGACTTTCCCAGTACAAAAGATCACCGGGCATGACTTTCCCAATACAAAAGTTCACCAGGCATGACTTTCCCAATACAAATGTTGACCGGGCATGACTTTCCCAATACAAATGTTCACCGGGCATGACTTTCCCAGTACAAAAGATCACCGGGCATGACTTTCCCAATACAAAAGTTCACCGGGCATGACTTTCCCAATACAAAAGTTCACCGGGCATGACTTTCCCAATACAAAAGTTGACCGGGCATGACTTTCCCAATACAAAAGTTGACCGGGCATGACTTTCCCAATACAAAAGTTCACCGGGCATGACTTTCCCAATACAAAAGTTCACCGGGCATGACTTTTCCCATACAAAAGTTGACCGGGCATGACTTTCCCAATACAAAAGTTGACCGGGCATGACTTTCCCAGTACAAAAGTTCACCGGGCATGACTTTCCCAGTACAAAAGTTCACCGGGCATGACTTTCCCAATACAAAAGTTCACCGGGCATGACTTTCCCAATACAAAAGTTCACCGGGCATGACTTTTCCCATACAAAAGTTCACCGGGCATGACTTTCCCAATACAAAAGTTCACCGGGCATGACTTTCCCAATACAAAAGTTCACCGGGCATGACTTTCCCAGTACAAAAGTTGACCGGGCATGACTTTCCCAGTACAAAAGATCACCGGGCATGACTTTCCCAGTACAAAAGATCACCGGGCATGACTTTTCCCATACAAAAGTTCACCGGGCATGACTTTCCCAGTACAAAAGATCACCGGGCATGACTTTCCCAGTACATAAGATCACCGGGCATGACTTTCCCAATACAAAAGTTCTCCGGACATGACTTTCCCAATACAAAAGTTCACCGGGCATGACTTTTCCCATACAAAAGTTCACCGGGCATGACTTTCCCAGTACAAAAGTTCACCGGGCATGACTTTCCCAGTACAAAAGTTCACCGGGCATGACTTTCCCAATACAAAAGTTGACCGGGCATGACTTTCCCAATACAAAAGTTGACCGGGCATGACTTTTCCCATACAAAAGTTCACCGGGCATGACTTTCCCAGTACAAAAGATCACCGGGCATGACTTTCCCAATACAAAAGTTCACCGGGCATGACTTTCCCAATACAAAAGTTGACCGGGCATGACTTTCCCAATACAAAAGTTGACCGGGCATGACTTTCCCAGTACAAATGTTCACCGGGCATGACTTTCCCAATACAAAAGTTCAACGGGCATGACTTTCCCAATACAAAAGTTCACCGGGCATGACTTTCCCAGTACAAAAGATCACCGGGCATGACTTTCCCAATACAAAAGTTCACCGGGCATGACTTTCCCAATACAAAAGTTCACCGGGCATGACTTTCCCAGTACAAAAGATCACCGGGCATGACTTTCCCAATACAAAAGTTCACCGGGCATGACTTTCCCAATACAAAAGTTGACCGGGCATGACTTTCCCAATACAAAAGTTCACCGGGCATGACTTTCCCAATACAAAAGTTGACCGGGCATGACTTTCCCAATACAAAAGTTCACCGGGCATGACTTTTCCCATACAAAAGTTCACCGGGCATGACTTTCCCAATACAAAAGTTGACCGGGCATGACTTTTCCAATACAAAAGTTCACCGGGCATGACTTTTCCCATACAAAAGATCACCGGGCATGACTTTCCCAATACAAAAGATCACCGGGCATGACTTTCCCAATACAAAAGATCACCGGGCATGACTTTCCCAATACAAAAGTTCACCGGGCATGACTTTCCCAATACAAAAGTTCACCGGGCATGACTTTCCCAGTACAAAAGATCACCGGGCATGACTTTCCCAGTACAAAAGATCACCGGGCATGACTTTCCCAGTACAAATGTTCACCGGACATGACTTTCCCAGTACAAAAGATCACCGGGCATGACTTTCCCAATACAAAAGTTGACCGGGCATGACTTTCCCAATACAAAAGTTCACCGGGCATGACTTTCCCAATACAAAAGTTCACCGGGCATGACTTTTCCCATACAAAAGTTCACCGGGCATGACTTTCCCAATACAAAAGTTGACCGGGCATGACTTTCCCAATACAAAAGTTGACCGGGCATGACTTTCCCAGTACAAATGTTCACCGGGCATGACTTTCCCAGTACAAAAGATCACCGGGCATGACTTTTCCCATACAAAAGTTCACCGGGCATGACTTTCCCAATACAAAAGTTGACCGGGCATGACTTTCCCAATACAAGAGTTGACCGGGCATGACTTTCCCAATACAAAAGTTCACCGGGCATGACTTTCCCAATACAAAAATTCACCGGGCATGACTTTCCCATACAAAAGTTCACCGGGCATGACTTTTCCCATACAAAAGTTCACCGGGCATGACTTTCCCAGTACAAAAGATCACCGGGCATGACTTTCCCAATACAAAAGTTGACCGGGCATGACTTTCCCAGTACAAAAGTTCACCGGGCATGACTTTCCCAATACAAAAGTTCACCGGGCATGACTTTCCCAATACAAAAGTTCACCGGGCATGACTTTCCCAATACAAAAGTTCACCGGGCATGACTTTTCCCATACAAAAGTTCACCGGGCATGAATTTTCCCATACAAAAGTTCACCGGGCATGACTTTCCCAGTACAAAAGATCACCGGGCATGACTTTCCCAGTACAAAAGATCACCGGGCATGACTTTCCCAATACAAAAGTTCACCGGGCATGACTTTCCCAATACAAAAGTTCACCGGGCATGACTTTCCCAATACAAAAGTTCACCGGGCATGACTTTTAACATACAAAAGTTCACCGGGCATGACTTTCCCAATACAAAAGTTGACCGGGCATGACTTTCCCAATACAAAAGTTCACCGGGCATGACTTTTCCCATACAAAAGTTCACCGGGCATGACTTTTCCAGTACAAAAGATCACCGGGCATGACTTTTTCCAATACAAAAGTTCACCGGGCATGACTTTCCCAGTACAAAAGATCACCGGGCATGACTTTCCCAATACAAAAGTTGACCGGGCATGACTTTCCCAATGCAAAAGTTGACCGGGCATGACTTTCCCAATACAAAAGTTTACCGGGCATGACTTTTCCCATACAAAAGTTCACCGGGCATGACTTTTCCCATACAAAAGTTCACCGGGCATGACTTTCCCAGTACAAAAGATCACCGGGCATGACTTTCCCAATACAAAAGTTGACCGGGCATGACTTTTCCCATACAAAAGTTCACCGGGCATGCCTTTCCCAATACAAAAGTTCACCGGGCATGACTTTTCCCATACAAAAGTTGACCGGGCATGACTTTCCCAGTACAAAAGTTCACCGGGCATGACTTTCCCAGTACAAAATTTCACCGGGCATGACTTTCCCAATACAAAAGTTCACCGGGCATGACTTTCCCAATACAAAAGTTCACCGGGCATGACTTTCCCAATACAAAAGTTCACCGGGCATGACTTTCCCAGTACAAAAGTTCACCGGGCATGACTTTCCCAATACAAAAGTTCACCGGGCATGACTTTCCCAATACAAAAGTTGACCGGGCATGACTTTCCCAATACAAAAGTTCACCGGGCATGACTTTCCCAGTACAAAAGTTCACCGGGCATGACTTTCCCAATACAAAAGTTGACCGGGCATGACTTTCCCAATACAAAAGTTGACCGGGCATGACTTTCCCAATACAAAAGTTCACCGGGCATGACTTTCCCAATACAAAAGTTCACCGGGCATGATTTTCCCAGTACAAAATTTCACCGGGCATGACTTTCCTAATACAAAAGTTGACCGGGCATGACTTTCCCAATACAAAAGTTGACCGGGCATGACTTTCCCAATACAAAAGTTGACCGGGCATGACTTTCCCAATACAAAAGTTCACCGGGCATGACTTTCCCAGTACAAAAGTTCACCGGGCATGACTTTCCCAATACAAAAGTTCACCGGGCATGACTTTCCCAGTACAAAAGATCACCGGGCATGACTTTCCCAATACAAAAGTTGACCGGGCATGATTTTCCCAGTACAAATGTTCACCGGGCATGACATTCCCAATACAAAAGTTCACCGGGCATGACTTTCCCAATACAAAAGTTCACCGGGCATGACTTTCCCAGTACAAAAGATCACCGGGCATGACTTTCCCAATACAAAAGTTGACCGGGCATGACTTTCCCAGTACAAAAGATCACCGGGCATGACTTTCCCAATACAAAAGTTCACCGGGCATGACTTTCCCAATACAAAAGTTCACCGGGCATGACTTTCCCAGTACAAAAGATCACCGGGCATGACTTTCCCAATACAAAAGTTCACCGGGCATGACTTTCCCAATACAAAAGTTGACCGGGCATGAATTTCCCAATACAAAAGTTCACCGGGCATGACTTTTCCCATACAAAAGTTCACCGGGCATGACTTTCCCAGTACAAAAGATCACCGGGCATGACTTTCCCAATACAAAAGTTCACCAGGCATGACTTTCCCAATACAAATGTTGACCGGGCATGACTTTCCCAATACAAAAGTTCACCGGGCATGACTTTCCCAGTACAAAAGATCACCGGGCATGACTTTCCCAATACAAAAGTTCACCGGGCATGACTTTCCCAATACAAAAGTTCACCGGGCATGACTTTCCCAATACAAAAGTTGACCGGGCATGACTTTCCCAATACAAAAGTTGACCGGGCATGACTTTCCCAATACAAAAGTTCACCGTGCATGACTTTCCCAATACAAAAGTTCACCGGGCATGACTTTTCCCATACAAAAGTTGACCGGGCATGACTTTCCCAATACAAAAGTTGACCGGGCATGACTTTCCCAGTACAAAAGTTCACCGGGCATGACTTTCCCAGTACAAAAGTTCACCGGGCATGACTTTCCCAATACAAAAGTTCACCGGGCATGACTTTCCCAATACAAAAGTTCACCGGGCATGACTTTTCCCATACAAAAGTTCACCGGGCATGACTTTCCCAATACAAAAGTTCACCGGGCATGACTTTCCCAATACAAAAGTTCACCGGGCATGACTTTCCCAGTACAAAAGTTGACCGGGCATGACTTTCCCAGTACAAAAGATCACCGGGCATGACTTTTCCCATACAAAAGTTCACCGGGCATGACTTTCCCAGTACAAAAGATCACCGGGCATGACTTTCCCAGTACAAAAGATCACCGGGCATGACTTTCCCAGTACATAAGATCACCGGGCATGACTTTCCCAATACAAAAGTTCACCGGGCATGACTTTCCCAATACAAAAGTTCACCGGGCATGACTTTTCCCATACAAAAGTTCACCGGGCATGACTTTCCCAGTACAAAAGTTCACCGGGCATGACTTTCCCAGTACAAAAGTTCACCGGGCATGACTTTCCCAATACAAAAGTTGACCGGGCATGACTTTCCCAATACAAAAGTTGACCGGGCATGACTTTTCCCATACAAAAGTTCACCGGGCATGACTTTCCCAGTACAAAAGATCACCGGGCATGACTTTCCCAATACAAAAGTTCACCGGGCATGACTTTCCCAATACAAAAGTTGACCGGGCATGACTTTCCCAATACAAAAGTTGACCGGGCATGACTTTCCCAGTACAAATGTTCACCGGGCATGACTTTCCCAATACAAAAGTTCAACGGGCATGACTTTCCCAATACAAAAGTTCACCGGGCATGACTTTCCCAGTACAAAAGATCACCGGGCATGACTTTCCCAATACTAAAGTTCACCGGGCATGACTTTCCCAATACAAAAGTTCACCGGGCATGACTTTCCCAGTACAAAAGATCACCGGGCATGACTTTCCCAATACAAAAGTTCACCGGGCATGACTTTCCCAATACAAAAGTTGACCGGGCATGACTTTCCCAATACAAAAGTTCACCGGGCATGACTTTCCCAATACAAAAGTTGACCGGGCATGACTTTCCCAATACAAAAGTTCACCGGGCATGACTTTTCCCATACAAAAGTTCACCGGGCATGACTTTCCCAATACAAAAGTTGACCGGGCATGACTTTTCCAATACAAAAGTTCACCGGGCATGACTTTTCCCATACAAAAGATCACCGGGCATGACTTTCCCAATACAAAAGATCACCGGGCATGACTTTCCCAATACAAAAGATCACCGGGCATGACTTTCCCAATACAAAAGTTCACCGGGCATGACTTTCCCAATACAAAAGTTCACCGGGCATGACTTTCCCAGTACAAAAGATCACCGGGCATGACTTTCCCAGTACAAAAGATCACCGGGCATGACTTTCCCAGTACAAATGTTCACCGGACATGACTTTCCCAGTACAAAAGATCACCGGGCATGACTTTCCCAATACAAAAGTTCACCGGGCATGACTTTCCCAGTACAAAAGTTGACCGGGCATGACTTTCCCAATACAAAAGTTGACCGGGCATGACTTTCCCAATACAAAAGTTCACCGGGCATGACTTTCCCAATACAAAAGTTCACCGGGCATGACTTTTCCCATACAAAAGTTCACCGGGCATGACTTTCCCAATACAAAAGTTGACCGGGCATGACTTTCCCAGTACAAATGTTCACCGGGCATGACTTTCCCAGTACAAAAGATCACCGGGCATGACTTTTCCCATACAAAAGTTCACCGGGCATGACTTTCCCAATACAAAAGTTGACCGGGCATGACTTTCCCAATACAAAAGTTGACCGGGCATGACTTTCCCAATACAAAAGTTCACCGGGCATGACTTTCCCAATACAAAAATTCACCGGGCATGACTTTCCCATACAAAAGTTCACCGGGCATGACTTTTCCCATACAAAAGTTCACCGGGCATGACTTTCCCAGTACAAAAGATCACCGGGCATGACTTTCCCAATACAAAAGTTGACCGGGCATGACTTTCCCAGTACAAAAGTTCACCGGGCATGACTTTCCCAATACAAAAGTTCACCGGGCATGACTTTCCCAATACAAAAGTTCACCGGGCATGACTTTCCCAATACAAAAGTTCACCGGGCATGACTTTTCCCATACAAAAGTTCACCGGGCATGAATTTTCCCATACAAAAGTTCACCGGGCATGACTTTCCCAGTACAAAAGATCACCGGGCATGACTTTCCCAGTACAAAAGATCACCGGGCATGACTTTCCCAATACAAAAGTTCACCGGGCATGACTTTCCCAATACAAAAGTTCACCGGGCATGACTTTCCCAATACAAAAGTTCACCGGGCATGACTTTTAACATACAAAAGTTCACCGGGCATGACTTTCCCAATACAAAAGTTGACCGGGCATGACTTTCCCAATACAAAAGTTCACCGGGCATGACTTTTCCCATACAAAAGTTCACCGGGCATGACTTTCCCAGTACAAAAGATCACCGGGCATGACTTTCCCAATACAAAAGTTGACCGGGCATGACTTTCCCAATACAAAAGTTGACCGGGCATGACTTTCCCAATACAAAAGTTCACCGGGCATGACTTTCCCAATACAAAAGTTCACCGGGCATGACTTTCCCAGTACAAAAGTTCACCGGGCATGACTTTCCCAATACAAAAGTTCACCGGGCATGACTTTTCCAATACAAAAGTTCACCGTGCATGACTTTTCCCATACAAAAGTTCACCGGGCATGACTTTTCCCATACAAAAGTTCACCGGGCATGACTTTCCCAGTACAAAAGATCACCGGGCATGACTTTTCCCATACAAAAGTTCACCGGGCATGACTTTCCCAGTACAAAAGATCACCGGGCATGACTTTCCCAATACAAAAGTTCACCGGGCATGACTTTCCCAATACAAAAGTTCACCGGGCATGACTTTCCCAGTACAAAAGATCACAGGGCATGACTTTCCCAATACAAAAGTTGACCGGGCATGACTTTCCCAGTACAAAAGATCACCGGGCATGACTTTCCCAATACAAAAGTTGACCGGGCATGATTTTCCCAGTACAAATGTTCACCGGGCATGACTTTCCCAATACAAAAGTTCACCGGGCATGACTTTCCCAATACAAAAGTTCACCGGGCATGACTTTCCCAGTACAAAAGATCACCGGGCATGACTTTCCCAATACAAAAGTTGACCGGGCATGACTTTCCCAGTACAAAAGATCACCGGGCATGACTTTCCCAATACAAAAGTTCACCGGGCATGACTTTCCCAATACAAAAGTTCACCGGGCATGACTTTCCCAGTACAAAAGATCACCGGGCATGACTTTCCCAATACAAAAGTTCACCGGGCATGACTTTCCCAATACAAAAGTTGACCGGGCATGACTTTCCCAATACAAAAGTTCACCGGGCATGACTTTTCCCATACAAAAGTTCACCGGGCATGACTTTCCCAGTACAAAAGATCACCGGGCATGACTTTCCCAATACAAAAGTTCACCGGGCATGACTTTCCCAATACAAATGTTGACCGGGCATGACTTTCCCAATACAAAAGTTCACCGGGCATGACTTTCCCAATACAAAAGTTCACCGGGCATGACTTTCCCAATACAAAAGTTCACCGGGCATGACTTTCCCAGTACAAAAGTTGACCGGGCATGACTTTCCCAATACAAAAGTTGACCGGGCATGACTTTCCCAATACAAAAGTTGACCGGGCATGACTTTCCCAATACAAAAGTTCACCGGGCATGACTTTCCCAATACAAAAGTTCACCGGGCATGACTTTTCCCATACAAAAGTTCACCGGGCATGACTTTCCCAATACAAAAGTTCACCGGGCATGACTTTCCCAGTACAAAAGTTCACCGGGCATGACTTTCCCAGTACAAAAGTTCACCGGGCATGACTTTCCCAATACAAAAGTTCACCGGGCATGACTTTCCCAGTACAAAAGATCACCGGGCATGACTTTCCCAATACAAAAGTTCACCGGGCATGACTTTCCCAATACAAATGTTGACCGGGCATGACTTTCCCAATACAAAAGTTCACCGGGCATGACTTTCCCAGTACAAAAGATCACCGGGCATGACTTTCCCAATACAAAAGTTCACCGGGCATGACTTTCCCAATACAAAAGTTCACCGGGCATGACTTTCCCAATACAAAAGTTGACCGGGCATGACTTTCCCAATACAAAAGTTGACCGGGCATGACTTTCCCAATACAAAAGTTCACCGGGCATGACTTTCCCAATACAAAAGTTCACCGGGCATGACTTTTCCCATACAAAAGTTCACCGGGCATGACTTTCCCAATACAAAAGTTCACCGGGCATGACTTTCCCAATACAAAAGTTGACGGGGCATGACTTTCCCAATACAAAAGTTGACCGGGCATGACTTTCCCAATACAAAAGTTCACCGGGCATGACTTTCCCAGTACAAAAGATCACCGGGCATGACTTTCCCAGTACATAAGATCACCGGGCATGACTTTTCCCATACAAAAGTTGACCGGGCATGACTTTCCCAGTACAAAAGTTCACCGGGCATGACTTTCCCAGTACAAAATTTCACCGGGCATGACTTTCCCAATACAAAAGTTCACCGGGCATGACTTTCCCAATACAAAAGTTAACCGGGCATGACTTTCCCAATACAAAAGTTCACCGGGCATGACTTTCCCAGTACAAAAGTTCACCGGGCATGACTTTCCCAATACAAAAGTTCACCGGGCATGACTTTCCCAATACAAAAGTTGACCGGGCATGACTTTCCCAATACAAAAGTTCACCGGGCATGACTTTCCCAGTACAAAAGTTCACCGGGCATGACTTTCCCAATACAAAAGTTGACCGGGCATGACTTTCCCAATACAAAAGTTGACCGGGCATGACTTTCCCAATACAAAAGTTCACCGGGCATGACTTTCCCAATACAAAAGTTCACCGGGCATGATTTTCCCAGTACAAAAGTTCACCGGGCATGACTTTCCTAATACAAAAGTTGACCGGGCATGACTTTCCCAATACAAAAGTTGACCGGGCATGACTTTCCCAATACAAAAGTTGACCGGGCATGACTTTCCCAATACAAAAGTTCACCGGGCATGACTTTCCCAGTACAAAAGTTCACCGGGCATGACTTTCCCAATACAAAAGTTCACCGGGCATGACTTTCCCAGTACAAAAGATCACCGGGCATGACTTTCCCAATACAAAAGTTGACCGGGCATGATTTTCCCAGTACAAATGTTCACCGGGCATGACTTTCCCAATACAAAAGTTCACCGGGCATGACTTTCCCAATACAAAAGTTCACCGGGCATGACTTTCCCAGTACAAAAGATCACCGGGCATGACTTTCCCAATACAAAAGTTGACCGGGCATGACTTTCCCAGTACAAAAGATCACCGGGCATGACTTTCCCAATACAAAAGTTCACCGGGCATGACTTTCCCAGTACAAAAGATCACCGGGCATGACTTTTCCCATACAAAAGTTCACCGGGCATGACTTTCCCAGTACAAAAGATCACCGGGCATGACTTTCCCAGTACAAAAGTTCACCGGGCATGATTTTCCCAATACAAAAGTTGACCGGGCATGACTTTCCCAATACAAAAGTTCACCGGGCATGACTTTCCCAATACAAAAGTTCACCGGGCATGACTTTCCCAATACAAAAGTTCACCGGGCATGACTTTCCCAATACAAAAGTTCACCGGGCATGACTTTCCCAGTACAAAAGTTGACCGGGCATGACTTTCCCAGTACAAAAGATCACCGGGCATGACTTTTCCCATACAAAAGTTCACCGGGCATGACTTTCCCAATACAAAAGTTCACCGGGCATGACTTTTCCCATACAAAAGTTGACCGGGCATGACTTTCCCAGTACAAAAGTTCACCGGGCATGACTTTCCCAATACAAAAGTTCACCGGGCATGACTTTCCCAATACAAAAGTTCACCGGGCATGACTTTCCCAGTACAAAAGATCACCGGGCATGACTTTCCCAATACAAAAGTTCACCGGGCATGACTTTCCCAATACAAAAGTTGACCGGGCATGAATTTCCCAATACAAAAGTTCACCGGGCATGACTTTTCCCATACAAAAGTTCACCGGGCATGACTTTCCCAGTACAAAAGATCACCGGGCATGACTTTCCCAATACAAAAGTTCACCGGGCATGACTTTCCCAATACAAATGTTGACCGGGCATGACTTTCCCAATACAAAAGTTCACCGGGCATGACTTTCCCAGTACAAAAGATCACCGGGCATGACTTTCCCAATACAAAAGTTCACCGGGCATGACTTTCCCAATACAAAAGTTCACCGGGCATGACTTTCCCAATACAAAAGTTGACCGGGCATGACTTTCCCAATACAAAAGTTGACCGGGCATGACTTTCCCAATACAAAAGTTCACCGGGCATGACTTTCCCAATACAAAAGTTCACCGGGCATGACTTTTCCCATACAAAAGTTCACCGGGCATGACTTTCCCAATACAAAAGTTCACCGGGCATGACTTTCCCAGTACAAAAGTTCACCGGGCATGACTTTCCCAGTACAAAAGTTCACCGGGCATGACTTTCCCAATACAAAAGTTCACCGGGCATGACTTTCCCAATACAAAAGTTCACCGGGCATGACTTTTCCCATACAAAAGTTCACCGGGCATGACTTTCCCAATACAAAAGTTCACCGGGCATGACTTTCCCAATACAAAAGTTCACCGGGCATGACTTTCCCAGTACAAAAGATCACCGGGCATGACTTTCCCAATACAAAAGTTCACCGGGCATGACTTTCCCAATACAAAAGTTCACCGGGCATGACTTTTCCCATACAAAAGTTCACCGGGCATGACTTTCCCAGTACAAAAGATCACCGGGCATGACTTTTCCCATACAAAAGTTCACCGGGCATGACTTTCCCAGTACAAAAGATCACCGGGCATGACTTTCCCAATACAAAAGTTCACCGGGCATGACTTTCCCAATACAAAAGTTCACCGGGCATGACTTTCCCAATACAAAAGTTCACCGTGCATGACTTTCCCAACACAAAAGTTCACCGGGCATGACTTTCCCAATACAAAAGTTCACCGGGCATGACTTTCCCAATACAAAAGTTCACCGGGCATGACTTTCCCAATACAAAAGTTCACCGGGCATGACTTTCCCAGTACAAAAGTTCACCGGGCATGACTTTCCCAGTACAAAAGATCACCGGGCATGACTTTCCCAGTACAAAAGATCACCGGGCATGACTTTTCCCATACAAAAGTTCACCGGGCATGACTTTCCCAGTACAAAAGATCACCGGGCATGACTTTCCCAGTACAAAAGATCACCGGGCATGACTTTCCCAGTACATAAGATCACCGGGCATGACTTTTCCCAATACAAAAGTTCACCGGGCATGACTTTCCCAATACAAAAGTTCACCGGGCATGACTTTCCCAATACAAAAGTTCACCGGGCATGACTTTCCCAGTACAAAAGTTCACCGGGCATGACTTTCCCAGTACAAAAGATCACCGGGCATGACTTTCCCAGTACAAAAGATCACCGGGCATGACTTTTCCCATACAAAAGTTCACCGGGCATGACTTTCCCAGTACAAAAGATCACCGGGCATGACTTTCCCAGTACAAAAGATCACCGGGCATGACTTTCCCAGTACATAAGATCACCGGGCATGACTTTTCCCAATACAAAAGTTCACCGGGCATGACTTTCCCAATACAAAAGTTCACCGGGCATGACTTTCCCAGTACAAAAGTTCACCGGGCATGACTTTCCCAGTACAAAAGATCACCGGGCATGACTTTCCCAATACAAAAGTTCACCGGGCATGACTTTCCCAATACAAAAGTTCACCGGGCATGACTTTTCCCATACAAAAGTTCACCGGGCATGACTTTCCCAGTACAAAAGATCACCGGGCATGACTTTTCCCATACAAAAGTTCACCGGGCATGACTTTCCCAGTACAAAAGATCACCGGGCATGACTTTCCCAATACAAAAGTTCACCGGGCATGACTTTCCCAATACAAAAGTTCACCGGGCATGACTTTCCCAGTACAAAAACTCACCGGGCATGACTTTCCCAATACAAAAGTTCACCGGGCATGACTTTCCCAACACAAAAGTTCACCGGGCATGACTTTCCCAATACAAAAGTTCACCGGGCATGACTTTCCCAATACAAAAGTTCACCGGGCATGACTTTCCCAATACAAAAGTTCACCGGGCATGACTTTCCCAGTACAAAAGTTCACCGGGCATGACTTTCCCAGTACAAAAGATCACCGGGCATGACTTTCCCAATACAAAAGTTCACCGGGCATGACTTTTCCCATACAAAAGTTCACCGGGCATGACTTTCCCAGTACAAAAGATCACCGGGCATGACTTTTCCCATACAAAAGTTCACCGGGCATGACTTTCCCAGTACAAAAGATCACCGGGCATGACTTTCCCAATACAAAAGTTCACCGGGCATGACTTTCCCAATACAAAAGTTCACCGGGCATGACTTTCCCAATACAAAAGTTCACCGGGCATGACTTTCCCAATACAAAAGTTGACCGGGCATGACTTTCCCAATACAAAAGTTGACCGGGCATGACTTTCCCAGTACAAAAGATCACCGGGCATGACTTTTCCCATACAAAAGTTCACCGGGCATGACTTTGCCAGTACAAAAGATCACCGGGCATGACTTTCCCAATACAAAAGTTCACCGGGCATGACTTTCCCAATACAAAAGTTGACCGGGCATGACTTTCCCAATACAAAAGTTCACCGGGCATGACTTTCCCAGTACAAAAGATCACCGGGCATGACTTTTCCCATACAAAAGTTCACCGGGCATGACTTTCCCAGTACAAAAGATCACCGGGCATGACTTTCCCAGTACAAAAGTTCACCGGGCATGATTTTCCCAATACAAAAGTTGACCGGGCATGACTTTCCCAATACAAAAGTTCACCGGGCATGACTTTCCCAATACAAAAGTTCACCGGGCATGACTTTCCCAATACAAAAGTTCACCGGGCATGACTTTCCCAATACAAAAGTTCACCGGGCATGACTTTCCCAGTACAAAAGTTGACCGGGCATGACTTTCCCAGTACAAAAGATCACCGGGCATGACTTTTCCCATACAAAAGTTCACCGGGCATGACTTTCCCAATACAAAAGTTCACCGGGCATGACTTTTCCCATACAAAAGTTGACCGGGCATGACTTTCCCAGTACAAAAGATCACCGGGCATGACTTTCCCAATACAAAAGTTCACCGGGCATGACTTTCCCAATACAAAAGTTGACCGGGCATGACTTTCCCAATACAAAAGTTCACCGGGCATGACTTTCCCAATACAAAAGTTCACCGGGCATGACTTTCCCAGTACAAAAGTTCACCGGGCATGACTTTCCCAATACAAAAGTTGACCGAAAATGACTTTCCCAGTACAAAAGATCACCGGGCATGACTTTTCCCATACAAAAGTTCACCGAGCATGACTTTCCCAGTACAAAAGATCACCGGGCATGACTTTCCCAATACAAAAGTTGACCGGGCATGACTTTCCCAATACAAAAGTTCACCGGGCATGACTTTCCCAATACAAAAGTTGACCGGGCATGACTTTCCCAGTACAAAAGATCACCGGGCATGACTTTCCCAATACAAAAGTTCACCGGGCATGACTTCCCAATACAAAAGTTGACCCGGCATGACTTTCCCAATACAAAAGTTCACCGGGCATGACTTTCCCAATACAAAAGTTCACCGGGCATGACTTTCCCAGTACAAAAGTTCACCGGGCATGACTTTCCCAATACAAAAGTTGACCGGGCATGACTTTCCCAGTACAAAAGATCACCGGGCATGACTTTTCCCATACAAAAGTTCACCGGGCATGGCTTTCCCAGTACAAAAGATCACCGGGCATGACTTTCCCAATACAAAAGTTGACCGGGCATGACTTTCCCAATACAAAAGTTCACCGGGCATGACTTTCCCAATACAAAAGTTCACCGGGCATGACTTTTCCAATACAAAAGTTCACCGGGCATGACTTTCCCAATACAAAAGTTCACCGGGCATGACTTTCCCAATACAAAAGTTCACCGGGTATGACTTTCCCAATACAAAAGTTCACCGGGCATGACTTTCCCAATACAAAAGTTCACCGGGCATGACTTTCCCAATACAAAAGTTCACCGGGCATGACTTTCCCAATACAGAAGTTCACCGGGCATGACTTTCCCAGTACAAAAGTTCACCGGGCATGACTTTCCCAGTACAAAAGATCACCGGGCATGACTTTCCCAATACAAAAGTTGACCGGGCATGACTTTCCCAGTACAAAAGTTGACCGGGCATGACTTTCCCAGTACAAAAGTTGACCGGGCATGACTTTCCCAGTACAAAAGTTCACCGGGCATGACTTTCCCAGTACAAAAGTTCACCGGGCATGATTTTCCCAATACAAAAGTTCACCGGGCATGACTTTCCCAATACAAAAGTTCTCCGGGTATGACTTTCCCAGTACAAAAGATCACCGGGCATGACTTTCCTAATACAAAAGTTGACCGGGCATGACTTTCCCAATACAAAAGTTCACCGGGCATGACTTTTCCCATACAAAAGTTGACCGGGCATGACTTTCCCAGTACAAAAGATCACCGGGCATGACTTTTCCCATACAAAAGTTCACCGGACATGACTTTCCCAGTACAAAAGTTCACCGGGCATGACTTTCCCAGTACAAAGGTTCACCGGGCATGACTTTCCCAATACAAAAGTTCACCGGGCATGACTTTCCCAATACAAAAGTTCACCGGGCATGACTTTCCCAATACAAAAGTTCACCGGGCATGACTTTCCCAATACAAAAGTTCACCGGGCACGACTTTTCCCAATACAAAAGTTCACCGGGCATGACTTTCCCAGTACAAAAGATCACCGGGCATGACTTTTCCCATACAAAAGTTCACCGGGCATGACTTTCCCAGTACAAAAGATCACCGGGCATGACTTTCCCAATACAAAAGTTCACCGGGCATGACTTTCCCAATACAAAAGTTCACCGGGCATGACTTTCCCAATACAAAAGTTCACCGGGCATGACTTTCCCAGTACAAAAGTTCACCGGGCATGACTTTCCCAATACAAAAGTTCACCGGGCATGATTTTCCCAATACAAAAGTTCACCGGGCATGACTTTCCCAATACAAAAGTTCACCGGGCATGACTTTCCCAATACAAAAGTTCACCGGGTATGACTTTCCCAATACAAAAGTTCACCGGGCATGACTTTCCCAGTACAAAAGATCACCGGGCATGACTTTTCCCATACAAAAGTTCACCGGGCATGACTTTCCCAGTACAAAAGATCACCGGGCATGACTTTCCCAATACAAAAGTTCACCGGGCATGACTTTCCCAATACAAAAGTTGACCGGGCATGACTTTCCCAGTACAAATGTTCACCGGGCATGACTTTCCCAATACAAAAGTTCACTGGGCATGACTTTCCCAATACAAAAGTTCACCGGGCATGACTTTCCCAGTACAAAAGATCACCGGGCATGACTTTCCCAATACAAAAGTTGACCGGGCATGACTTTCCCAGTACAAATGTTCACCGGGCATGACTTTCCCAATACAAAAGTTCACCGGGCATGACTTTCCCAATAAAAAATTTCACCGGGCATGACTTTCCCAGTACAAAAGTTCACCGGGAATGACTTTTCCCATACAAAAGTTATCCGGGCATGACTTTTCCCATACAAAAGTTCACCGGGCATGACTTTCCCAGTACAAAAGATCACCGGGCATGACTTTTCCCATACAAAAGTTCACCGGGCATGACTTTCCCAGTACAAAAGATCACCGGGCATGACTTTCCCAATACAAAAGTTCACCGGGCATGACTTTCCCAATACAAAAGTTCACCGGGCATGACTTTCCCAATACAAAAGTTCACCGGGCATGACTTTCCCAGTACAAAAGTTCACCGGGCATGACTTTCCCAATACAAAAGTTCACCGGGCATGACTTTCCCAATACAAAAGTTCACCGGGCATGACTTTCCCAATACAAAAGTTCACCGGGCATGACTTTCCCAATACAAAAGTTCACCGGGCATGACTTTCCCAATACAAAAGTTCACCGGGCATGACTTTCCCAATACAAAAGTTCACCGGGCATGACTTTCCCAGTACAAAAGATCACCGGGCATGACTTTCCCAATACAAAAGTTCACCGGGCATTACTTTCCCAATACAAAAGTTCACCGGGCATGACTTTCCCAATACAAAAGTTCACCGGGAATGACTTTCCCAGTACAAAAGTTCACTGGGCATGACTTTCCCAATACAAAAGTTCACCGGGCATGACTTTCCCAATACAAAAGTTCACCGGGCATGACTTTCCCAATACAAAAGTTCACCGGGCATGACTTTCCCAATACAAAAGTTCACCGGGCATGACTTTCCCAATACAAAAGTTCACCGGGCATGACTTTCCCAATACAAAAGTTGACCGGGCATGACTTTCCCAATACAAAAGTTCACCGGGCATGACTTTCCCATCCAAAAGTTCACCAGGCATGACTTTTCCCATACAAAAGTTCACCGGGCATGACTTTCCCAATACAAAAGTTCACCGGGCATGACTTTCCCATCCAAAAGTTCACCAGGCATGACTTTTCCCATACAAAAGTTCACCGGGCATGACTTTCCCAGTACAAAAGATCACCGGGCATGACTTTTCCCATACAAAAGTTCACCGGGCATGACTTTCCCAGTACAAAAGTTCACCGGGCATGACTTTCCCAATACAAAAGTTCACCGGGCATGACTTTCCCAATACAAAAGTTCACCGGGCATGACTTTCCCAATACAAAAGTTCACCGGGCATGACTTTCCCAGTACAAAAGTTCACCGGGCATGACTTTCCCAATACAAAAGTTCACCGGGCATGACTTTCCCAATACAAAAGTTCACCGGGCATGACTTTCCCAATACAAAAGTTCACCGGGCATGACTTTCCCAATACAAAAGTTCACCGGGTTCACCGGGCCCAATACAAAAGTTGACCGGGCATGACTTTCCCAATACAAAAGTTCACCGGGCATGACTTTCCCAGTACAAAAGATCACCGGGCATGACTTTCCCAATACAAAAGTTCACCGGGCATGACTTTCCCAGTACAAATGTTCACCGGGCATGACTTTCCCAATACAAAAGTTCACCGGGCATGACTTTCCCAATACAAAAGTTCACCGGGCATGACTTTCCCAGTACAAAAGATCACCGGGCATGACTTTCCCAATACAAAAGTTCACCGGGCATGACTTTCCCAGTACAAAAGTTCACCGGGCATGACTTTCCCAATACAAAAGTTCACCGGGCATGACTTTCCCAATACAAAAGTTCACCGGGCATGACTTTTCCCATACAAAAGTTCACCGGGCATGACTTTTCCCATACAAAAGTTCACCGGGCATGACTTTCCCAATACAAAAGTTAACCGGGCATGACTTTCCCAGTACAAAAGATCACCGGGCATGAATTTTCCTATACAAAAGTTCACCGGGCATGACTTTCCCAGTACAAAAGATCACCGGGCATGACTTTCCCAATACAAAAGTTGACGGGCATGACTTTTCCAATACAAAAGTTCACCGGGCATGACTTTCCCAATACAAAAGATCACCGGGCATGACTTTCCCAATACAAAAGTTGACCGGGCATGACTTTCCCAGTACAAAAGTTCACCGGGCATGACTTTCCCAATACAAAAGTTCACCGGGCATGACTTTCCCAATACAAAAGTTCACCGGGCATGACTTTCCCAATACAAAAGTTCACCGGGCATGACTTTCCCAATACAAAAGTTCACCGGGCATGACTTTCCCAGTACAAAAGTTCTCCGGGCATGACTTTCCTAATACAAAAGTTGACCGGGCATGACTTTCCCAGTACAAAAGATCACCGGGCATGACTTTCCTAATACAAAAGTTGACCGGGCATGACTTTCCCAATACAAAAGTTCACCGGGCATGACTTTCCCAATACAAAAGTTCACCGGGCATGACTTTCCCAATACAAAAGTTGACCGGGCATGACTTTCCCAATACAAAAGTTCACCGGGCATGACTTTCCCAGTACAAAAGATCACCGGGCATGACTTTTCCCATACAAAAGTTCACCGGGCATGACTTTCCCAGTACAAAAGATCACCGGGCATGACTTTCCCAGTACAAAAGTTCACCGGGCATGATTTTCCCAATACAAAAGTTGACCGGGCATGACTTCCCAATACAAAAGTTCACCGGGCATGACTTTCCCAATACAAAAGTTCACCGGGCATGACTTTCCCAATACAAAAGTTCACCGGGCATGACTTTCCCAATACAAAAGTTCACCGGGCATGACTTTCCCAGTACAAAAGTTGACCGGGCATGACTTTCCCAGTACAAAAGATCACCGGGCATGACTTTTCCCATACAAAAGTTGACCGGGCATGACTTTCCCAGTACAAAAGTTCACCGGGCATGACTTTCCCAATACAAAAGTTGACCGGGCATGAATTTCCCAGTACAAAAGATCACCGGGCATGACTTTCCCAATACAAAAGTTCACCGGGCATGACTTTCCCAATACAAAAGTTGACCGGGCATGACTTTCCCAATACAAAAGTTCACCGGGCATGACTTTCCCAATACAAAAGTTCACCGGGCATGACTTTCCCAGTACAAAAGTTCACCGGGCATGACTTTCCCAATACAAAAGTTGACCGGGCATGACTTTCCCAGTACAAAAGATCACCGGGCATGACTTTTCCCATACAAAAGTTCGCCGGGCATGACTTTCCCAGTACAAAAGATCACCGGGCATGACTTTCCCAATACAAAAGTTGACCGGGCATGACTTTCCCAATACAAAAGTTCACCGGGCATGACTTTCCCAATACAAAAGTTGACCGGGCATGACTTTCCCAGTACAAAAGATCACCGGGCATGACTTTCCCAATACAAAAGTTCACCGGGCATGACTTTCCCAATACAAAAGTTGACCCGGCATGACTTTCCCAATACAAAAGTTCACCGGGCATGACTTTCCCAATACAAAAGTTCACCGGGCATGACTTTCCCAGTAAAAAAGTTCACCGGGCATGACTTTCCCAATACAAAAGTTGACCGGGCATGACTTTCCCAGTACAAAAGATCACCGGGCATGACTTTTCCCATACAAAAGTTCACCGGGCATGGCTTTCCCAGTACAAAAGATCACCGGCCATGACTTTCCCAATACAAAAGTTGACCGGGCATGACTTTCCCAATACAAAAGTTCACCGGGCATGACTTTCCCAATACAAAAGTTCACCGTTCATGACTTTCCCAATACAAAAGTTCACCGGGCATGACTTTCCCAATACAAAAGTTCACCGGGCATGACTTTCCCAATACAAAAGTTCACCGGGCATGACTTTCCCAATACAAAAGTTCACCGGGCATGACTTTCCCAATACAAAAGTTCACCGGGTATGACTTTCCCAATACAAAAGTTCACCGGGCATGACTTCCCCAATACAAAAGTTCACCGGGCATGACTTTCCCAATACAAAAGTTCACCGGGCATGACTTTCCCAATACAAAAGTTCACCGGGCATGACTTTCCCAGTACAAAAGTTCACCGGGCATGACTTTCCCAGTACAAAAGATCACCGGGCATGACTTTCCCAATACAAAAGTTGACCGGGCATGACTTTCCCAGTACAAAAGTTGACCGGGCATGACTTTCCCAGTACAAAAGTTGACCGGGCATGACTTTCCCAGTACAAAAGTTCACCGGGCATGACTTTCCCAGTACAAAAGTTCACCGGGCATGATTTTCCCAATACAAAAGTTCACCGGGCATGACTTTCCCAATACAAAAGTTCTCCGGGCATGACTTTCCCAGTACAAAAGATCACCGGGCATGACTTTCCTAATACAAAAGTTGAACGGGCATGACTTTCCCAATACAAAAGTTCACCGGGCATGACTTTTCCCATACAAAAGTTGACCGGGCATGACTTTCCCAGTACAAAAGATCACCGGGCATGACTTTTCCCATTCAAAAGTTCACCGGGCATGACTTTCCCAATACAAAAGTTCACCGGGCATGACTTTCCCAATACAAAAGTTCACCGGGCATGACTTTCCCAATACAAAAGTTCACCGGGCATGACTTTCCCAGTACAAAAGATCACCGGGCATGACTTTTCCCATTCAAAAGTTCACCGGGCATGACTTTTCCCATACAAAAGTTGACCGGGCATGACTTTCCCAGTACAAAAGATCACCGGGCATGACTTTTCCCATTCAAAAGTTCACCGGGCATGACTTTCCCAATACAAAAGTTCACCGGGCATGACTTTCCCAGTACAAAAGTTCACCGGGCATGACTTTCCCAATACAAAAGTTCACCGGGCATGACTTTCCCAATGCAAAAGTTCACCGGGCATGACTTTCCCAATACAAAAGTTCACCGGGCATGACTTTCCCAATACAAAAGTTCACCGGGCATGACTTTCCCAATACAAAAGTTCACCGGGCATGACTTTCCCAGTACAAAAGTTCACCGGGCATGACTTTCCCAGTACAAAAGATCACCGGGCATGACTTTCCCAATACAAAAGTTCACCGGGCATGACTTTCCCAGTACAAAAGATCACCGGGCATGACTTTTCCCATACAAAAGTTCACCGGGCATGACTTTCCCAGTACAAAAGATCACCGGGCATGACTTTCCCAATACAAAAGTTCACCGGGCATGACTTTCCCAATACAAAAGTTCACCGGGCATGACTTTCCCAATACAAAAGTTCACCGGGCATGACTTTCCCAATACAAAAGTTCACCGGGCATGACTTTCCCAATACAAAAGTTCACCGGGCATGACTTTCCCAATACAAAAGTTCACCGGGCATGACTTTCCCAATACAAAAGTTCACCGGGCATGACTTTCCCAGTACAAAAGTTCACCGGGCATGACTTTCCCAGTACAAAAGATCACCGGGCATGACTTTCCCAATACAAAAGTTCACCGGGCATGACTTTCCCAATACAAAAGTTCACCGGGCATGACTTTCACAATACAAAAGTTCACCGGGCATGACTTTCCCAATACAAAAGTTCACCGGGCATGACTTTCCCAATACAAAAGCTCACCGGGTATGACTTTCCCAATACAAAAGTTCACCGGGCATGACTTTCCCAATACAAAAGTTCACCGGGCATGACTTTCCCAATACAAAAGTTGACCGGGCATGACTTTCCCAGTACAAATGTTAACCGGGCATGACTTTCCCAATACAAAAGTTCACTGGGCATGACTTTCCCAATACAAAAGTTCACCGGGCATGACTTTCCCAGTACAAAAGATCACCGGGCATGACTTTCCCAATACAAAAGTTGACCGGGCATGACTTTCCCAGTACAAATGTTCACCGGGCATGACTTTCCCAATACAAAAGTTCACCGGGCATTACTTTCCCAATACAAAATTTCACCGGGCATGACTTTCCCAGTACAAAAGTTCACCGGGCATGACTTTTCCCATACAAAAGTTCACCGGGCATGACTTTTCCCATACAAAAGTTCACCGGGCATGACTTTCCCAGTACAAAATATCACCGGGCATGACTTTTCCCATACAAAAGTTCACCGGGCATGACTTTCCCAGTACAAAAGATCACCGGGCATGACTTTCCCAATACAAAAGTTCACCGGGCATGACTTTCCCAATACAAAAGTTCACCGGGCATGACTTTCACAGTACAAAAGATCACCGGGCATGACTTTTCCCATACAAAAGTTCACCGGGCATGACTTTCCCAGTACAAAAGATCACCGGGCATGACTTTCCCAATACAAAAGTTCACCGGGCATGACTTTCCCAATACAAAAGTTGACCGGGCATGACTTTCCCAGTACAAATGTTAACCGGGCATGACTTTCCCAATACAAAAGTTCACTGGGCATGACTTTCCCAATACAAAAGTTCACCGGGCATGACTTTCCCAGTACAAAAGATCACCGGGCATGACTTTCCCAATACAAAAGTTGACCGGGCATGACTTTCCCAGTACAAATGTTCACCGGGCATGACTTTCCCAATACAAAAGTTCACCGGGCATGACTTTCCCAATACAAAATTTCACCGGGCATGACTTTCCCAGTACAAAAGTTCACCGGGCATGACTTTTCCCATACAAAAGTTCACCGGGCATGACTTTTCCCATACAAAAGATCACCGGGCATGACTTTCCCAATACAAAAGTTCACCGGGCATGACTTTCCCAATACAAAAGTTCACCGGGCATGACTTTCCCAATACAAAAGTTCACCGGGCATGACTTTCCCAGTACAAAAGTTCACCGGGCATGACTTTCCCAATACAAAAGTTCACCGGGCATGACTTTCCCAATACAAAAGTTCACCGGGCATGACTTTCCCAATACAAAAGTTCACCGGGCATGACTTTCCCAATACAAAAGTTCACCGGGCATGACTTTCCCAATACAAAAGTTCACCGGGCATGACTTTCCCAGTACAAAAGTTCACCGGGCATGACTTTCCCAGTACAAAAGATCACCGGGCATGACTTTCCCAATACAAAAGTTCACCGGGCATTACTTTCCCAATACAAAAGTTCACCGGGCATGACTTTCCCAATACAAAAGTTCACCGGGCATGACTTTCCCAGTACAAAAGTTCACTGGGCATGACTTTCCCAATACAAAAGTTCACCGGGCATGACTTTCCCAATACAAAAGTTCACCGGGCATGACTTTCCCAATACAAAAGTTCACCGGGCATGACTTTCCCAATACAAAAGTTCACCGGGCATGACTTTCCCAATACAAAAGTTCACCGGGCATGACTTTCCCAATACAAAAGTTGACCGGGCATGACTTTCCCAATACAAAAGTTCACCGGGCATGACTTTCCCATCCAAAAGTTCACCGGGCATGACTTTTCCCATACAAAAGTTCACCGGGCATGACTTTCCCAGTACAAAAGATCACCGGGCATGACTTTTCCCATACAAAAGTTCACCGGGCATGACTTTCCCAGTACAAAAGTTCACCGGGCATGACTTTCCCAATACAAAAGTTCACCGGGCATGACTTTCCCAATACAAAAGTTCACCGGGCATGACTTTCCCAATACAAAAGTTCACCGGGCATGACTTTCCCAGTACAAAAGTTCACCGGGCATGACTTTCCCAATACAAAAGTTCACCGGGCATGACTTTCCCAATACAAAAGTTCACCGGGCATGACTTTCCCAATACAAAAGTTCACCGGGTTCACCGGGCCCAATACAAAAGTTGACCGGGCATGACTTTCCCAATACAAAAGTTCACCGGGCATGACTTTCCCAGTACAAAAGATCACCGGGCATGACTTTCCCAATACAAAAGTTCACCGGGCATGACTTTCCCAATACAAATGATCACCGGGCATGACTTTCCCAATACAAAAGTTGACCGGGCATGACTTTCCCAGTACAAATGTTCACCGGGCATGACTTTCCCAATACAAAAGTTCACCGGGCATGACTTTCCCAATACAAAAGTTCACCGGGCATGACTTTCCCAGTACAAAAGATCACCGGGCATGACTTTCCCAATACAAAAGTTCACCGGGCATGACTTTCCCAGTACAAAAGTTCACCGGGCATGACTTTCCCAATACAAAAGTTCACCGGGCATGACTTTCCCAATACAAAAGTTCACCGGGCATGACTTTTCCCATACAAAAGTTCACCGGGCATGACTTTTCCCATACAAAAGTTCACCGGGCATGACTTTCCAAATACAAAAGTTAACCGGGCATGATTTTCCCAGTACAAAAGATCACCGGGCATGAATTTTCCCATACAAAAGTTCACCGGGCATGACTTTCCCAGTACAAAAGATCACCGGGCATGACTTTCCCAATACAAAAGTTGACGGGCATGACTTTTCCAATACAAAAGTTCACCGGGCATGACTTTCCCAATACAAAAGATCACCGGGCATGACTTTCCCAATACAAAAGTTGACCGGGCATGACTTTCCCAGTACAAAAGTTCACCGGGCATGACTTTCCCAATACAAAAGTTCACCGGGCATGACTTTCCCAATACAAAAGTTCACCGGGCATGACTTTCCCAATACAAAAGTTCACCGGGCATGACTTTCCCAATACAAAAGTTCACCGGGCATGACTTTCCCAGTACAAAAGTTCTCCGGGCATGACTTTCCTAATACAAAAGTTCACCGGGCATGACTTACCCAGTACAAAAGTTCACCGGGCATGACTTTCCTAATACAAAAGTTGACCGGGCATGACTTTCCCAATACAAAAGTTCACCGGGCATGACTTTCCCAATACAAAAGTTCACCGGGCATGACTTTCCCAATACAAAAGTTGACCGGGCATGACTTTCCCAGTACAAATGTTCACCGGGCATGACTTTCCCAATACAAAAGTTCACCGGGCATGACTTTCCCAATACAAAAGTTCACCGGGCATGACTTTCCCAGTACAAAAGATCACCGGGCATGACTTTCCCAATACAAAAGTTGACCGGGCATGACTTTCCCAATACAAAAGTTCACCGGGCATGACTTTCCCAATACAAAAGTTCACCGGGCATGACTTTCCCAGTACAAAAGTTCACCGGGCATGACTTTCCCAATACAAAAGTTCACCGGGCATGACTTTCCCAATACAAAAGTTCACCGGGCATGACTTTTCCCATACAAAAGTTCACCGGGCATGACTTTTCTCATACAAAAGTTGACCGGGCATGACTTTCCCAGTACAAAAGTTCACCGGGCATGACTTTCCCAATACAAAAGTTCACCGGGCATGACTTTCCCAGTATAAAAGATCACCGGGCATGACTTTCCCAATACAAAAGTTGACCGGGCATGACTTTCCCAATACAAAAGTTCACCGGGTATGACTTTCCCAATACAAAATTTCACCGGGCATGACTTTCCCAGTACAAAAGTTCACCGGGCATGACTTTCCCAATACAAGAGTTGACCGGGCATGACTTTCTCAGTACAAAAGATCAGCGGGCATGACTTTCCCAATACAAAAGTTCACCGGGCATGACTTTCCCAATACAAAAGTTGACCGGGCATGACTTTCCCAATACAAAAGTTGACCGGACATGACTTTGCCAATACAAAAGTTCACCGGGCCTGACTTTCCCAATACAAAAGTTCACCGGGCATGACTTTCCCAGTACAAAAGTTCACCGGGCATGACTTTCCCAATACAAAAGTTCACCGGGCATGACTTTCCCAATACAAAAGTTCACCGGGCATGACTTTCCCAATACAAAAGTTCACCGGGCATGACTTTCCCAATACAAAAGTTCACCGGGCATGACTTTCCCAATACAAAAGTTCACCGGGCATGACTTTCCCAGTACAAAAGTTCACCGGGCATGACTTTCCCAATACAAAAGTTGACCGGGCATGACTTTCCCAATACAAAAGTTCACCGGGCATGACTTTCCCAATACAAAAGTTCACCGGGCATGACTTTTCCCATACAAAAGTTCACCGGGCATGACTTTCCCAGTACAAAAGATCACCGGGCATGACTTTTCCCATACAAAAGTTCACCGGGCATGACTTTCCCAGTACAAAAGATCACCGGGCATGACTTTCCCAATACAAAAGTTCACCGGGCATGACTTTCCCAATACAAAAGTTCACCGGGCATGACTTTCCCAATACAAAAGTTCACCGGGCATGACTTTCCCAGTACAAAAGTTCACCGGGCATGACTTTCCCAATACAAAAGTTCACCGGGCATGACTTTCCCAATACAAAAGTTCACCGGGCATGACTTTCCCAATACAAAAATTCACCGGGCATGACTTTCCCAATACAAAAGTTGACCGGGCATGACTTTCCCAATACAAAAGTTGACCGGGCATGACTTTCCCAATACAAAAGTTCACCGGGCATGACTTTCCCAGTACAAGAGTTCATGACTTTCCCAATACAAAAGTTCACCGGGCATGACTTTCCCAATACAAAAGTTGACCGGGCATGACTTTCCCAATACAAAAGTTCACCGGGCATGACTTTCCCAATACAAAAGTTCACCGGGCATGACTTTTCCCATACAAAAGTTCACCGGGCATGACTTTCCCAATACAAAAGTTGACCGGGCATGACTTTCCCAGTACCAAAGATCACCGGGCATGACTTTCCCAATACAAAAGTTGACCGGGCATGACTTTCACAGTACAAAAGTTCACCGGGCATGACTTTCCCAGTACAAAAGTTCACCGGGCATGACTTTCCCATTACAAAAGTTCACCGGGCATGACTTTCCCAATACAAAAGTTCACCGGGCATGACATTTCCCATACAAAAGTTCACCGGGCATGACTTTCCCAATACGAACGTTCACCGGGCATGACTTTCCCAATACAAAAGTTCACCGGGCATGACTTTCCCAATACAAAAGTTCACCGGGCATGACTTTCCCAGTACAAAAGTTCACCGGGCATGACTTTCCCAATACAAAAGTTCACCGGGCATGACTCTCCCAATACAAAAGTTCACCGGGCATGACTTTCCCAATACAAAAGTTCACCGGGCATGACTTTCCCAATACAAAAGTTCACCGGGCATGACTTTCCCAATACAAAAGTTCACCGGGCATGACTTTCCCAGTACAAAAGTTCACCGGGCATGACTTTCCCAGTACAAAAGATCACCGGGCATGACTTTCCCAATACAAAAGTTCACCGGGCATGACTTTTCCCATACAAAAGTTCACCGGGCATGACTTTTCCCATACAAAAGTTCACCGGGCATGACTTTCCCAGTACAAAAGATCACCGGGCATGACTTTTCCATACAAAAGTTCACCGGGCATGACTTTCCCAGTACAAAAGATCACCGGGCATGACTTTCCCAATACAAAAGTTCACCGGGCATGACTTTCCCAATACAAAAGTTCACCGGGCATGACTTTCCCAGTACAAAAGATCACCGGGCATGACTTTTCCCATACAAAAGTTCACCGGGCATGACTTTCCCAGTACAAAAGATCACCGGGCATGACTTTCCCAGTACAAAAGTTCACCGGGCATGACTTTCCCAATACAAAAGTTGACCGGGCATGACTTTCCCAATACAAAAGTTCACCGGGCATGACTTTCCCAATACAAAAGTTCACCGGGCATGACTTTCCCAATACAAAAGTTCACCGGGCATGACTTTCCCAATACAAAAGTTCACCGGGCATGACTTTCCCAGTACAAAAGTTGACCGGGCATGACTTTCCCAGTACAAAAGATCACCGGGCATGACTTTTCCCATACAAAAGTTCACCGGGCATGACTTTCCCAATACAAAAGTTGACCGGGCATGACTTTCCCAATACAAAAGTTCACCGGGCATGACTTTCCCAGTACAAAAGATCACCGGGCATGACTTTTCCCATACAAAAGTTCACCGGGCATGACTTTCCCAGTACAAAAGATCACCGGGCATGACTTTTCCCATACAAAAGTTCACCGGGCATGACTTTCCCAGTACAAAAGATCACCGGGCATGACTTTCCCAGTACAAAAGATCACCGGGCATGACTTTTCCCATACAAAAGTTCACCGGGCATGACTTTCCCAGTACAAAAGATCGCCGGGCATGACTTTCCCAGTACAAAAGTTCACCGGGCATGACTTTCCCAATACAAAAGTTGACCGGGCATGACTTTCCCAATACAAAAGTTCACCGGGCATGACTTTCCCAATACAAAAGTTCACCGGGCATGACTTTTCCCATACAAAAGTTCACCGGGCATGACTTTCCCAATACAAAAGTTGACCGGGCATGACTTTCCCAGTACCAGGGATCACCGGGCATGACTTTCCCAATACAAAAGTTGACCGGGCATGACTTTCACAGTACAAAAGTTCACCGGTCATGACTTTCCCAGTACAAAAGTTCACCGGGCATGACTTTCCCAATACAAAAGTTCACCGGGCATGACTTTCCCAATACAAAAGTTCACCGGGCATGACTTTTCCCATACAAAAGTTCACCGGGCATGACTTTCCCAATACAAAAGTTCACCGGGCATGGCTTTCCCAATACAAAAGTTCACCGGGCATGACTTTCCCAGTACAAAAGTTGACCGGGCATGACTTTCATAGTACAAAAGATCACCGGGCATGACTTTTCCCATACAAAAGTTCACCGGGCATGACTTTTCCCAGTACAAAAGATCACCGGGCATGACTTTCCCAGTACAAAAGATCACCGGGCATGACTTTTCCCAATACAAAAGTTCACCGGGCATGACTTTCCCAATACAAAAGTTCACCGGGCATGACTTTCCCAGTACAAAAGTTCACCGGGCATGACTCGCAGTACAAAAGATCACCGCGCATGACTTTCCCAATACAAAAGTTCACCGGGCATGACTTTCCCAATACAAAAGTTCACCGGGCATGACTTTTCCCATACAAAAGTTCACCGGGCATGACTTTCCCAGTACAAAAGATCACCGGGCATGACTTTTCCCATACAAAAGTTCACCGGGCATGACTTTCCCAGTACAAAAGATCACCGGGCATGACTTTCCCAGTACAAAAGATCACCGGGCATGACTTTTCCCAATACAAAAGTTCACCGGGCATGACTTTCCCAATACAAAAGTTCACCGGGCATGACTTTCCCAGTACAAAAGTTCACCGGGCATGACTTTCCCAGTACAAAAGATCACCGGGCATGACTTTCCCAATACAAAAGTTTACCGGGCATGACTTTCCCAATACAAATGTTCACCGGGCATGACTTTTCCCATACAAAAGTTCACCGGGCATGACTTTCCCAATACAAAAGATCACCGGGCATGACTTTTCCCATACAAAAGTTCACCGGGCATGACTTTCCCAGTACAAAAGATCACCGGGCATGACTTTCCCAATACAAAAGTTCACCGGGCATGACTTTCCCAATACAAAAGTTCACCGGGCATGACTTTCCCAATACAAAAGTTCACCGGGCATGACTTTCCCAGTACAAAAGTTCACCGGGCATGACTTTCCCAATACAAAAGTTCACCGGGCATGACTTTCCCAATACAAAAGTTCACCGGGCATGACTTTCCCAATACAAAAGTTCACCGGGCATGACTTTCCCAATACAAAAGTTCACCGGGCATGACTTTCCCAATACAATAGTTCACCGGGCATGACTTTCCCAGTACAAAAGTTCACCGGGCATGACTTTCCCAGTACAAAAGATCACAGGGCATGACTTTCCCAATACAAAAGTTCACCGGTCATGACTTTTCCCATACAAAAGTTCACCGGGCATGACTTTTCCCATACAAAAGTTCACCGGGCATGACTTTCCCAGTACAAAAGATCACCGGGCATGACTTTTCCCATACAAAAGTTCACCGGGCATGACTTTCCCAGTACAAAAGATCACCGGGCATGACTTTCCCAGTACAAAAGTTCACCGGGCATGACTTTCCCAATACAAAAGTTGACCGGGCATGACTTTCCTAATACAAAAGTTCACCGGGCATGACTTTCCCAATACAAAAGTTCACCGGGCATGACTTTTCCCATACAAAAGTTCACCGGGCATGACTTTCCCAATACAAAAGTTGACCGGGCATGACTTTCCCAGTACCAGGGATCACCGGGCATGACTTTCCCAATACAAAAGTTGACCGGGCATGACTTTCACAGTACAAAAGTTCACCGGTCATGACTTTCCCAGTACAAAAGTTCACCGGGCATGACTTTCCCAATACAAAAGTTCACCGGGCATGACTTTCCCAATACAAAAGTTCACCGGGCATGACTTTTCCCATACAAAAGTTCACCGGGCATGACTTTCCCAATACAAAAGTTCACCGGGCATGGCTTTCCCAATACAAAAGTTCACCGGGCATGACTTTCCCAGTACAAAAGTTGACCGGGCATGACTTTCATAGTACAAAAGATCACCGGGCATGACTTTTCCCATACAAAAGTTCACCGGGCATGACTTTTCCCAGTACAAAAGATCACCGGGCATGACTTTCCCAGTACAAAAGATCACCGGGCATGAATTTTCCCAATACAAAAGTTCACCGGGCATGACTTTCCCAATACAAAAGTTCACCGGGCATGACTTTCCCAGTACAAAAGTTCACCGGGCATGACTTTCGCAGTACAAAAGATCACCGCGCATGACTTTCCCAATACAAAAGTTCACCGGGCATGACTTTCCCAATACAAAAGTTCACCGGGCATGACTTTTCCCATACAAAAGTTCACCGGGCATGACTTTCCCAGTACAAAAGATCACCGGGCATGACTTTTCCCATACAAAAGTTCACCGGGCATGACTTTCCCAGTACAAAAGATCACCGGGCATGACTTTCCCAGTACAAAAGATCACCGGGCATGACTTTTCCCAATACAAAAGTTCACCGGGCATGACTTTCCCAATACAAAAGTTCACCGGGCATGACTTTCCCAGTACAAAAGTTCACCGGGCATGACTTTCCCAGTACAAAAGATCACCGGGCATGACTTTCCCAATACAAAAGTTCACCGGGCATGACTTTCCCAATACAAATGTTCACCGGGCATGACTTTTCCCATACAAAAGTTCACCGGGCATGACTTTCCCAATACAAAAGATCACCGGGCATGACTTTTCCCATACAAAAGTTCACCGGGCATGACTTTCCCAGTACAAAAGATCACCGGGCATGACTTTCCCAATACAAAAGTTCACCGGGCATGACTTTCCCAATACAAAAGTTCACCGGGCATGACTTTCCCAATACAAAAGTTCACCGGGCATGACTTTCCCAGTACAAAAGTTCACCGGGCATGACTTTCCCAATACAAAAGTTCACCGGGCATGACTTTCCCAATACAAAAGTTCACCGGGCATGACTTTCCCAGTACAAAAGATCACCGGGCATGACTTTCCCAATACAAAAGTTCACCGGGCATGACTTTTCCCATACAAAAGTTCACCGGGCATGACTTTTCCCATACAAAAGTTCACCGGGCATGACTTTCCCAGTACAAAAGATCACCGGGCATGACTTTTCCCATACAAAAGTTCACCGGGCATGACTTTCCCAGTACAAAAAATCACCGGGCATGACTTTCCCAATACAAAAGTTCACCGGGCATGACTTTCCCAATACAAAAGTTCACCGGGCATGACTTTCCCAATACAAAAGTTCACCGGGCATGACTTTCCCAATACAAAAGTTGACCGGGCATGACTTTCCCAATACAAAAGTTGACCGGGCATGACTTTCCCAGTACAAAAGATCACCGGACATGACTTTTCCCATACAAAAGTTCACCGGGCACGACTTTCCCAGTACAAAAGATCACCGGGCATGACTTTCCCAATACAAAAGTTCACCGGGCATGACTTTCCCAATACAAAAGTTGACCGGGCATGACTTTCCCAATACAAAAGTTCACCGGGCATGACTTTCCCAGTACAAAAGATCACCGGGCATGATTTTTCCCATACAAAAGTTCACCGGGCATGACTTTCCCAGTACAAAAGATCACCGGGCATGACTTTCCCAGTACAAAAGTTCACCGGGAATGACTTTCCCAATACAAAAGTTGACCGGGCATGACTTTCGCAATACAAAAGTTCACCGGGCATGACTTTCCCAATTCAAAAGTTCACCGGGCATGACTTTCCCAATACAAAAGTTCACCGGGCATGACTTTCCCAATACAAAAGTTCACCGGGCATGACTTTCCCAGTACAAAAGTTGACCGGGCATGACTTTCCCAGTACAAAAGATCACCGGGCATGACTTTTCCCATACAAAAGTTCACCGGGCATGCCTTTCCCAGTACAAAAGATCACCGGGCATAACTTTCCCAATACAAAATTTGACCGGGCATGACTTTCCCAATACAAAAGTTGACCGGGCATGACTTTCCCAATACAAAAGTTCACCGGGCATGACTTTCCCAATACAAAAGTTCACCGGGCATGACTTTCCCAATACAAAAGTTCACCGGGCATGACTTTCCCAGTACAAAAGTTGACCGGGCATGACTTTCCCAGTACAAAAGATCACCGGGCATGATTTTTCCCATACAAAAGTTCACCGGGCATGACTTTCCCAGTACAAAAGATCACCGGGCATGACTTTCCCTGTACAAAAGTTCACCGGGAATGACTTTCCCAATACAAAAGTTGACCGGGCATGACTTTCCCAATACAAAAGTTAACCGGGCATGACTTTCCCAATACAAAAGTTCACCGGGCATGACTTTCCCAATACAAAAGTTCACCGGGCATGACTTTCCCAGTACAAAAGTTCACCGGGCATGACTTTCCCAATACAAAAGTTCACCGGGCATGACTTTCCCAATACAATAGTTCACCGGGCATGACTTTCCCAGTACAAAAGTTCACCGGGCATGACTTTCCCAGTACAAAAGATCACCGGGCATGACTTTCCCAATACAAAAGTTCACCGGGCATGACTTTTCCCATACAAAAGTTCACCGGGCATGACTTTTCCCATACAAAAGTTCACCGGGCATGACTTTCCCAGTACAAAAGATCACCGGGCATGACTTTTCCCATACAAAAGTTCACCGGGCATGACTTTCCCAGTACAAAAAATCACCGGGCATGACTTTCCCAATACAAAAGTTCACCGGGCATGACTTTCCCAATACAAAAGTTCACCGGGCATGACTTTCCCAATACAAAAGTTCACCGGGCATGACTTTCCCAATACAAAAGTTGACCGGGCATGACTTTCCCAATACAAAAGTTGACCGGGCATGACTTTCCCAGTACAAAAGATCACCGGGCATGACTTTTCCCATACAAAAGTTCACCGGGCACGACTTTCCCAGTACAAAAGATCACCGGGCATGACTTTCCCAATACAAAAGTTCACCGGGCATGACTTTCCCAATACAAAAGTTGACCGGGCATGACTTTCCCAATACAAAAGTTCACCGGGCATGACTTTCCCAGTACAAAAGATCACCGGGCATGACTTTCCCAGTACAAAAGTTCACCGGGAATGACTTTCCCAATACAAAAGTTGACCGGGCATGACTTTCGCAATACAAAAGTTCACCGGGCATGACTTTCCCAATTCAAAAGTTCACCGGGCATGACTTTCCCAATACAAAAGTTCACCGGGCATGACTTTCCCAATACAAAAGTTCACCGGGCATGACTTTCCCAGTACAAAAGTTGACCGGGCATGACTTTCCCAGTACAAAAGATCACCGGGCATGACTTTTCCCATACAAAAGTTCACCGGGCATGACTTTCCCAGTACAAAAGATCACCGGGCATAACTTTCCCAATACAAAATTTGACCGGGCATGACTTTCCCAATACAAAAGTTGACCGGGCATGACTTTCCCAATACAAAAGTTCACCGGGCATGACTTTCCCAATACAAAAGTTCACCGGGCATGACTTTCCCAATACAAAAGTTCACCGGGCATGACTTTCCCAATACAAAAGTTGACCCGGCATGACTTTCCCAATACAAAAGTTCACCGGGCATGACTTTCCCAATACAAAAGTTCACCGGGCATGACTTTCCCAGTAAAAAAGTTCACCGGGCATGACTTTCCCAATACAAAAGTTGACCGGGCATGACTTTCCCAGTACAAAAGATCACCGGGCATGACTTTTCCCATACAAAAGTTCACCGGGCATGGCTTTCCCAGTACAAAAGATCACCGGCCATGACTTTCCCAATACAAAAGTTGACCGGGCATGACTTTCCCAATACAAAAGTTCACCGGGCATGACTTTCCCAATACAAAAGTTCACCGTTCATGACTTTCCCAATACAAAAGTTCACCGGGCATGACTTTCCCAATACAAAAGTTCACCGGGCATGACTTTCCCAATACAAAAGTTCACCGGGCATGACTTTCCCAATACAAAAGTTCACCGGGCATGACTTTCCCAATACAAAAGTTCACCGGGTATGACTTTCCCAATACAAAAGTTCACCGGGCATGACTTCCCCAATACAAAAGTTCACCGGGCATGACTTTCCCAATACAAAAGTTCACCGGGCATGACTTTCCCAATACAAAAGTTCACCGGGCATGACTTTCCCAGTACAAAAGTTCACCGGGCATGACTTTCCCAGTACAAAAGATCACCGGGCATGACTTTCCCAATACAAAAGTTGACCGGGCATGACTTTCCCAGTACAAAAGTTGACCGGGCATGACTTTCCCAGTACAAAAGTTGACCGGGCATGACTTTCCCAGTACAAAAGTTCACCGGGCATGACTTTCCCAGTACAAAAGTTCACCGGGCATGATTTTCCCAATACAAAAGTTCACCGGGCATGACTTTCCCAATACAAAAGTTCTCCGGGCATGACTTTCCCAGTACAAAAGATCACCGGGCATGACTTTCCTAATACAAAAGTTGAACGGGCATGACTTTCCCAATACAAAAGTTCACCGGGCATGACTTTTCCCATACAAAAGTTGACCGGGCATGACTTTCCCAGTACAAAAGATCACCGGGCATGACTTTTCCCATTCAAAAGTTCACCGGGCATGACTTTCCCAATACAAAAGTTCACCGGGCATGACTTTCCCAGTACAAAAGTTCACCGGGCATGACTTTCCCAGTACAAAAGTTCACCGGGCATGACTTTCCCAATACAAAAGTTCACCGGGCATGACTTTCCCAATGCAAAAGTTCACCGGGCATGACTTTCCCAATACAAAAGTTCACCGGGCATGACTTTCCCAATACAAAAGTTCACCGGGCATGACTTTCCCAATACAAAAGTTCACCGGGCATGACTTTCCCAGTACAAAAGTTCACCGGGCATGACTTTCCCAGTACAAAAGATCACCGGGCATGACTTTCCCAATACAAAAGTTCACCGGGCATGACTTTCCCAGTACAAAAGATCACCGGGCATGACTTTCCCAATACAAAAGTTCACCGGGCATGACTTTCCCAGTACAAAAGTTCACCGGGCATGACTTTCCCAGTACAAAAGATCACCGGGCATGACTTTCCCAATACAAAAGTTCACCGGGCATGACTTTCCCAGTACAAAAGTTCACCGGGCATGACTTTCCCAGTACAAAAGATCACCGGGCATGACTTTCCCAATACAAAAGTTCACCGGGCATGACTTTCCCAGTACAAAAGTTCACCGGGCATGACTTTCCCAGTACAAAAGATCACCGGGCATGACTTTCCCAATACAAAAGTTCACCGGGCATGACTTTCCCAATACAAAAGTTCACCGGGCATGACTTTCCCAATACAAAAGTTCACCGGGCATGACTTTCCCAATACAAAAGTTCACCGGGCATGACTTTCCCAATACAAAAGTTCACCGGGCATGACTTTCCCAATACAAAAGTTCACCGGGCATGACTTTCCCAATACAAAAGTTCACCGGGCATGACTTTCCCAATACAAAAGTTCACCGGGCATGACTTTCCCAGTACAAAAGTTCACCGGGCATGACTTTCCCAGTACAAAAGATCACCGGGCATGACTTTCCCAATACAAAAGTTCACCGGGCATGACTTTCCCAATACAAAAGTTCACCGGGCATGACTTTCACAATACAAAAGTTCACCGGGCATGACTTTCCCAATACAAAAGTTCACCGGGCATGACTTTCCCAATACAAAAGCTCACCGGGTATGACTTTCCCAATACAAAAGTTCACCGGGCATGACTTTCCCAGTACAAAAGATCACCGGGCATGACTTTTCCCATACAAAAGTTCACCGGGCATGACTTTCCCAGTACAAAAGATCACCGGGCATGACTTTCCCAATACAAAAGTTCACCGGGCATGACTTTCCCAATACAAAAGTTGACCGGGCATGACTTTCCCAGTACAAATGTTAACCGGGCATGACTTTCCCAATACAAAAGTTCACTGGGCATGACTTTCCCAATACAAAAGTTCACCGGGCATGACTTTCCCAGTACAAAAGATCACCGGGCATGACTTTCCCAATACAAAAGTTGACCGGGCATGACTTTCCCAGTACAAATGTTCACCGGGCATGACTTTCCCAATACAAAAGTTCACCGGGCATGACTTTCCCAATACAAAATTTCACCGGGCATGACTTTCCCAGTACAAAAGTTCACCGGGCATGACTTTTCCCATACAAAAGTTCACCGGGCATGACTTTTCCCATACAAAAGTTCACCGGGCATGACTTTCCCAGTACAAAATATCACCGGGCATGACTTTTCCCATACAAAAGTTCACCGGGCATGACTTTCCCAGTACAAAAGATCACCGGGCATGACTTTCCCAATACAAAAGTTCACCGGGCATGACTTTCCCAATACAAAAGTTCACCGGGCATGACTTTCACAGTACAAAAGATCACCGGGCATGACTTTTCCCATACAAAAGTTCACCGGGCATGACTTTCCCAGTACAAAAGATCACCGGGCATGACTTTCCCAATACAAAAGTTCACCGGGCATGACTTTCCCAATACAAAAGTTGACCGGGCATGACTTTCCCAGTACAAATGTTAACCGGGCATGACTTTCCCAATACAAAAGTTCACTGGGCATGACTTTCCCAATACAAAAGTTCACCGGGCATGACTTTCCCAGTACAAAAGATCACCGGGCATGACTTTCCCAATACAAAAGTTGACCGGGCATGACTTTCCCAGTACAAATGTTCACCGGGCATGACTTTCCCAATACAAAAGTTCACCGGGCATGACTTTCCCAATACAAAATTTCACCGGGCATGACTTTCCCAGTACAAAAGTTCACCGGGCATGACTTTTCCCATACAAAAGTTCACCGGGCATGACTTTTCCCATACAAAAGTTCACCGGGCATGACTTTCCCAGTACAAAAGATCACCGGGCATGACTTTTCCCATACAAAAGTTCACCGGGCATGACTTTCCCAGTACAAAAGATCACCGGGCATGACTTTCCCAATACAAAAGTTCACCGGGCATGACTTTCCCAATACAAAAGTTCACCGGGCATGACTTTCCCAATACAAAAGTTCACCGGGCATGACTTTCCCAGTACAAAAGTTCACCGGGCATGACTTTCCCAATACAAAAGTTCACCGGGCATGACTTTCCCAATACAAAAGTTCACCGGGCATGACTTTCCCAATACAAAAGTTCACCGGGCATGACTTTCCCAATACAAAAGTTCACCGGGCATGACTTTCCCAATACAAAAGTTCACCGGGCATGACTTTCCCAGTACAAAAGTTCACCGGGCATGACTTTCCCAGTACAAAAGATCACCGGGCATGACTTTCCCAATACAAAAGTTCACCGGGCATTACTTTCCCAATACAAAAGTTCACCGGGCATGACTTTCCCAATACAAAAGTTCACCGGGCATGACTTTCCCAGTACAAAAGTTCACTGGGCATGACTTTCCCAATACAAAAGTTCACCGGGCATGACTTTCCCAATACAAAAGTTCACCGGGCATGACTTTCCCAATACAAAAGTTCACCGGGCATGACTTTCCCAATACAAAAGTTCACCGGGCATGACTTTCCCAATACAAAAGTTCACCGGGCATGACTTTCCCAATACAAAAGTTGACCGGGCATGACTTTCCCAATACAAAAGTTCACCGGGCATGACTTTCCCATCCAAAAGTTCACCGGGCATGACTTTTCCCATACAAAAGTTCACCGGGCATGACTTTCCCAGTACAAAAGATCACCGGGCATGACTTTTCCCATACAAAAGTTCACCGGGCATGACTTTCCCAGTACAAAAGTTCACCGGGCATGACTTTCCCAATACAAAAGTTCACCGGGCATGACTTTCCCAATACAAAAGTTCACCGGGCATGACTTTCCCAATACAAAAGTTCACCGGGCATGACTTTCCCAGTACAAAAGTTCACCGGGCATGACTTTCCCAATACAAAAGTTCACCGGGCATGACTTTCCCAATACAAAAGTTCACCGGGCATGACTTTCCCAATACAAAAGTTCACCGGGTTCACCGGGCCCAATACAAAAGTTGACCGGGCATGACTTTCCCAATACAAAATTCACCGGGCATGACTTTCCCAGTACAAAAGATCACCGGGCATGACTTTCCCAATACAAAAGTTCACCGGGCATGACTTTCCCAATACAAATGATCACCGGGCATGACTTTCCCAATACAAAAGTTGACCGGGCATGACTTTCCCAGTACAAATGTTCACCGGGCATGACTTTCCCAATACAAAAGTTCACCGGGCATGACTTTCCCAATACAAAAGTTCACCGGGCATGACTTTCCCAGTACAAAAGATCACCGGGCATGACTTTCCCAATACAAAAGTTCACCGGGCATGACTTTCCCAGTACAAAAGTTCACCGGGCATGACTTTCCCAATACAAAAGTTCACCGGGCATGACTTTCCCAATACAAAAGTTCACCGGGCATGACTTTTCCCATACAAAAGTTCACCGGGCATGACTTTTCCCATACAAAAGTTCACCGGGCATGACTTTCCAAATACAAAAGTTAACCGGGCATGATTTTCCCAGTACAAAAGATCACCGGGCATGAATTTTCCCATACAAAAGTTCACCGGGCATGACTTTCCCAGTACAAAAGATCACCGGGCATGACTTTCCCAATACAAAAGTTGACGGGCATGACTTTTCCAATACAAAAGTTCACCGGGCATGACTTTCCCAATACAAAAGATCACCGGGCATGACTTTCCCAATACAAAAGTTGACCGGGCATGACTTTCCCAGTACAAAAGTTCACCGGGCATGACTTTCCCAATACAAAAGTTCACCGGGCATGACTTTCCCAATACAAAAGTTCACCGGGCATGACTTTCCCAATACAAAAGTTCACCGGGCATGACTTTCCCAATACAAAAGTTCACCGGGCATGACTTTCCCAGTACAAAAGTTCTCCGGGCATGACTTTCCTAATACAAAAGTTCACCGGGCATGACTTACCCAGTACAAAAGTTCACCGGGCATGACTTTCCTAATACAAAAGTTGACCGGGCATGACTTTCCCAATACAAAAGTTCACCGGGCATGACTTTCCCAATACAAAAGTTCACCGGGCATGACTTTCCCAATACAAAAGTTGACCGGGCATGACTTTCCCAGTACAAATGTTCACCGGGCATGACTTTCCCAATACAAAAGTTCACCGGGCATGACTTTCCCAATACAAAAGTTCACCGGGCATGACTTTCCCAGTACAAAAGATCACCGGGCATGACTTTCCCAATACAAAAGTTGACCGGGCATGACTTTCCCAATACAAAAGTTCACCGGGCATGACTTTCCCAATACAAAAGTTCACCGGGCATGACTTTCCCAGTACAAAAGTTCACCGGGCATGACTTTCCCAATACAAAAGTTCACCGGGCATGACTTTCCCAATACAAAAGTTCACCGGGCATGACTTTTCCCATACAAAAGTTCACCGGGCATGACTTTTCTCATACAAAAGTTCACCGGGCATGACTTTCCCAGTACAAAAGTTCACCGGGCATGACTTTCCCAATACAAAAGTTCACCGGGCATGACTTTCCCAGTATAAAAGATCACCGGGCATGACTTTCCCAATACAAAAGTTGACCGGGCATGACTTTCCCAATACAAAAGTTCACCGGGTATGACTTTCCCAATACAAAATTTCACCGGGCATGACTTTCCCAGTACAAAAGTTCACCGGGCATGACTTTCCCAATACAAGAGTTGACCGGGCATGACTTTCTCAGTACAAAAGATCAGCGGGCATGACTTTCCCAATACAAAAGTTCACCGGGCATGACTTTCCCAATACAAAAGTTGACCGGGCATGACTTTCCCAATACAAAAGTTGACCGGACATGACTTTGCCAATACAAAAGTTCACCGGGCCTGACTTTCCCAATACAAAAGTTCACCGGGCATGACTTTCCCAGTACAAAAGTTCACCGGGCATGACTTTCCCAATACAAAAGTTCACCGGGCATGACTTTCCCAATACAAAAGTTCACCGGGCATGACTTTCCCAATACAAAAGTTCACCGGGCATGACTTTCCCAATACAAAAGTTCACCGGGCATGACTTTCCCAATACAAAAGTTCACCGGGCATGACTTTCCCAGTACAAAAGTTCACCGGGCATGACTTTCCCAATACAAAAGTTGACCGGGCATGACTTTCCCAATACAAAAGTTCACCGGGCATGACTTTCCCAATACAAAAGTTCACCGGGCATGACTTTTCCCATACAAAAGTTCACCGGGCATGACTTTCCCAGTACAAAAGATCACCGGGCATGACTTTTCCCATACAAAAGTTCACTGGGCATGACTTTCCCAGTACAAAAGATCACCGGGCATGACTTTCCCAATACAAAAGTTCACCGGGCATGACTTTCCCAATACAAAAGTTCACCGGGCATGACTTTCCCAATACAAAAGTTCACCGGGCATGACTTTCCCAGTACAAAAGTTCACCGGGCATGACTTTCCCAATACAAAAGTTCACCGGGCATGACTTTCCCAATACAAAAGTTCACCGGGCATGACTTTCCCAATACAAAAATTCACCGGGCATGACTTTCCCAATACAAAAGTTGACCGGGCATGACTTTCCCAATACAAAAGTTGACCGGGCATGACTTTCCCAATACAAAAGTTCACCGGGCATGACTTTCCCAGTACAAGAGTTCATGACTTTCCCAATACAAAAGTTCACCGGGCATGACTTTCCCAATACAAAAGTTGACCGGGCATGACTTTCCCAATACAAAAGTTCACCGGGCATGACTTTCCCAATACAAAAGTTCACCGGGCATGACTTTTCCCATACAAAAGTTCACCGGGCATGACTTTCCCAATACAAAAGTTGACCGGGCATGACTTTCCCAGTACCAAAGATCACCGGGCATGACTTTCCCAATACAAAAGTTGACCGGGCATGACTTTCACAGTACAAAAGTTCACCGGGCATGACTTTCCCAGTACAAAAGTTCACCGGGCATGACTTTCCCATTACAAAAGTTCACCGGGCATGACTTTCCCAATACAAAAGTTCACCGGGCATGACATTTCCCATACAAAAGTTCACCGGGCATGACTTTCCCAATACGAACGTTCACCGGGCATGACTTTCCCAATACAAAAGTTCACCGGGCATGACTTTCCCAATACAAAAGTTCACCGGGCATGACTTTCCCAGTACAAAAGTTCACCGGGCATGACTTTCCCAATACAAAAGTTCACCGGGCATGACTCTCCCAATACAAAAGTTCACCGGGCATGACTTTCCCAATACAAAAGTTCACCGGGCATGACTTTCCCAATACAAAAGTTCACCGGGCATGACTTTCCCAATACAAAAGTTCACCGGGCATGACTTTCCCAGTACAAAAGATCACCGGGCATGACTTTTCCCATACAAAAGTTCACCGGGCATGACTTTCCCAGTACAAAAGATCACCGGGCATGACTTTCCCAGTACAAAAGTTCACCGGGCATGACTTTCCCAATACAAAAGTTGACCGGGCATGACTTTCCCAATACAAAAGTTCACCGGGCATGACTTTCCCAATACAAAAGTTCACCGGGCATGACTTTCCCAATACAAAAGTTCACCGGGCATGACTTTCCCAATACAAAAGTTCACCGGGCATGACTTTCCCAGTACAAAAGTTGACCGGGCATGACTTTCCCAGTACAAAAGATCACCGGGCATGACTTTTCCCATACAAAAGTTCACCGGGCATGACTTTCCCAATACAAAAGTTGACCGGGCATGACTTTCCCAATACAAAAGTTCACCGGGCATGACTTTCCCAGTACAAAAGATCACCGGGCATGACTTTTCCCATACAAAAGTTCACCGGGCATGACTTTCCCAGTACAAAAGATCACCGGGCATGACTTTTCCCATACAAAAGTTCACCGGGCATGACTTTCCCAGTACAAAAGATCACCGGGCATGACTTTCCCAGTACAAAAGATCACCGGGCATGACTTTTCCCATACAAAAGTTCACCGGGCATGACTTTCCCAGTACAAAAGATCGCCGGGCATGACTTTCCCAGTACAAAAGTTCACCGGGCATGACTTTCCCAATACAAAAGTTGACCGGGCATGACTTTCCCAATACAAAAGTTCACCGGGCATGACTTTCCCAATACAAAAGTTCACCGGGCATGACTTTTCCCATACAAAAGTTCACCGGGCATGACTTTCCCAATACAAAAGTTCACCGGGCATGACTTTTCCCATACAAAAGTTCACCGGGCATGACTTTCCCAATACAAAAGTTCACCGGGCATGACTTTTCCCATACAAAAGTTCACCGGGCATGACTTTCACAGTACAAAAGTTCACCGGTCATGACTTTCCCAGTACAAAAGTTCACCGGGCATGACTTTCCCAATACAAAAGTTCACCGGGCATGACTTTCCCAATACAAAAGTTCACCGGGCATGACTTTTCCCATACAAAAGTTCACCGGGCATGACTTTCCCAATACAAAAGTTCACCGGGCATGGCTTTCCCAATACAAAAGTTCACCGGGCATGACTTTCCCAGTACAAAAGTTGACCGGGCATGACTTTCATAGTACAAAAGATCACCGGGCATGACTTTTCCCATACAAAAGTTCACCGGGCATGACTTTTCCCAGTACAAAAGATCACCGGGCATGACTTTCCCAGTACAAAAGATCACCGGGCATGACTTTTCCCAATACAAAAGTTCACCGGGCATGACTTTCCCAATACAAAAGTTCACCGGGCATGACTTTCCCAGTACAAAAGTTCACCGGGCATGACTTTCGCAGTACAAAAGATCACCGCGCATGACTTTCCCAATACAAAAGTTCACCGGGCATGACTTTCCCAATACAAAAGTTCACCGGGCATGACTTTTCCCATACAAAAGTTCACCGGGCATGACTTTCCCAGTACAAAAGATCACCGGGCATGACTTTTCCCATACAAAAGTTCACCGGGCATGACTTTCCCAGTACAAAAGATCACCGGGCATGACTTTCCCAGTACAAAAGATCACCGGGCATGACTTTTCCCAATACAAAAGTTCACCGGGCATGACTTTCCCAATACAAAAGTTCACCGGGCATGACTTTCCCAGTACAAAAGTTCACCGGGCATGACTTTCCCAGTACAAAAGATCACCGGGCATGACTTTCCCAATACAAAAGTTTACCGGGCATGACTTTCCCAATACAAATGTTCACCGGGCATGACTTTTCCCATACAAAAGTTCACCGGGCATGACTTTCCCAATACAAAAGATCACCGGGCATGACTTTTCCCATACAAAAGTTCACCGGGCATGACTTTCCCAGTACAAAAGATCACCGGGCATGACTTTCCCAATACAAAAGTTCACCGGGCATGACTTTCCCAATACAAAAGTTCACCGGGCATGACTTTCCCAATACAAAAGTTCACCGGGCATGACTTTCCCAGTACAAAAGTTCACCGGGCATGACTTTCCCAATACAAAAGTTCACCGGGCATGACTTTCCCAATACAAAAGTTCACCGGGCATGACTTTCCCAATACAAAAGTTCACCGGGCATGACTTTCCCAATACAAAAGTTCACCGGGCATGACTTTCCCAATACAATAGTTCACCGGGCATGACTTTCCCAGTACAAAAGTTCACCGGGCATGACTTTCCCAGTACAAAAGATCACAGGGCATGACTTTCCCAATACAAAAGTTCACCGGGCATGACTTTTCCCATACAAAAGTTCACCGGGCATGACTTTTCCCATACAAAAGTTCACCGGGCATGACTTTCCCAGTACAAAAGATCACCGGGCATGACTTTTCCCATACAAAAGTTCACCGGGCATGACTTTCCCAGTACAAAAGATCACCGGGCATGACTTTTCCCATACAAAAGTTCACCGGGCATAACTTTCCCAGTACAAAAGATCACCGGGCATGACTTTCCCAGTACAAAAGATCACCGGGCATGACTTTTCCCATACAAAAGTTCACCGGGCATGACTTTCCCAGTACAAAAGATCACCGGGCATGACTTTCCCAGTACAAAAGTTCACCGGGTATGACTTTCCCAATACAAAAGTTGACCGGGCATGACTTTCCCAATACAAAAGTTCACCGGGCATGACTTTCCCAATACAAAAGTTCACCGGGCATGACTTTTCCCATACAAAAGTTCACCGGGCATGACTTTCCCAATACAAAAGTTGACCGGGCATGACTTTCCCAGTACCAGGGATCACCGGGCATGACTTTCCCAATACAAAAGTTGACCGGGCATGACTTTCACAGTACAAAAGTTCACCGGTCATGACTTTCCCAGTACAAAAGTTCACCGGGCATGACTTTCCCAATACAAAAGTTCACCGGGCATGACTTTCCCAATACAAAAGTTCACCGGGCATGACTTTTCCCATACAAAAGTTCACCGGGCATGACTTTCCCAATACAAAAGTTCACCGGGCATGGCTTTCCCAATACAAAAGTTCACCGGGCATGACTTTCCCAGTACAAAAGTTGACCGGGCATGACTTTCATAGTACAAAAGATCACCGGGCATGACTTTTCCCATACAAAAGTTCACCGGGCATGACTTTTCCCAGTACAAAAGATCACCGGGCATGACTTTCCCAGTACAAAAGATCACCGGGCATGACTTTTCCCAATACAAAAGTTCACCGGGCATGACTTTCCCAATACAAAAGTTCACCGGGCATGACTTTCCCAGTACAAAAGTTCACCGGGCATGACTTTCGCAGTACAAAAGATCACCGCGCATGACTTTCCCAATACAAAAGTTCACCGGGCATGACTTTCCCAATACAAAAGTTCACCGGGCATGACTTTTCCCATACAAAAGTTCACCGGGCATGACTTTTCCAGTACAAAAGATCACCGGGCATGACTTTTCCCATACAAAAGTTCACCGGGCATGACTTTCCCAGTACAAAAGATCACCGGGCATGACTTTCCCAGTACAAAAGATCACCGGGCATGACTTTTCCCAATACAAAAGTTCACCGGGCATGACTTTCCCAATACAAAAGTTCACCGGGCATGACTTTCCCAGTACAAAAGTTCACCGGGCATGACTTTCCCAGTACAAAAGATCACCGGGCATGACTTTCCCAATACAAAAGTTCACCGGGCATGACTTTCCCAATACAAATGTTCACCGGGCATGACTTTTCCCATACAAAAGTTCACCGGGCATGACTTTCCCAATACAAAAGATCACCGGGCATGACTTTTCCCATACAAAAGTTCACCGGGCATGACTTTCCCAGTACAAAAGATCACCGGGCATGACTTTCCCAATACAAAAGTTCACCGGGCATGACTTTCCCAATACAAAAGTTCACCGGGCATGACTTTCCCAATACAAAAGTTCACCGGGCATGACTTTCCCAGTACAAAAGTTCACCGGGCATGACTTTCCCAATACAAAAGTTCACCGGGCATGACTTTCCCAATACAAAAGTTCACCGGGCATGACTTTCCCAGTACAAAAGATCACCGGGCATGACTTTCCCAATACAAAAGTTCACCGGGCATGACTTTTCCCATACAAAAGTTCACCGGGCATGACTTTTCCCATACAAAAGTTCACCGGGCATGACTTTCCCAGTACAAAAGATCACCGGGCATGACTTTTCCCATACAAAAGTTCACCGGGCATGACTTTCCCAGTACAAAAAATCACCGGGCATGACTTTCCCAATACAAAAGTTCACCGGGCATGACTTTCCCAATACAAAAGTTCACCGGGCATGACTTTCCCAATACAAAAGTTCACCGGGCATGACTTTCCCAATACAAAAGTTGACCGGGCATGACTTTCCCAATACAAAAGTTGACCGGGCATGACTTTCCCAATACAAAAGTTGACCGGGCATGACTTTCCCAGTACAAAAGATCACCGGACATGACTTTTCCCATACAAAAGTTCACCGGGCACGACTTTCCCAGTACAAAAGATCACCGGGCATGACTTTCCCAATACAAAAGTTGACCGGGCATGACTTTCCCAATACAAAAGTTCACCGGGCATGACTTTCCCAGTACAAAAGATCACCGGGCATGATTTTTCCCATACAAAAGTTCACCGGGCATGACTTTCCCAGTACAAAAGATCACCGGGCATGACTTTCCCAGTACAAAAGTTCACCGGGAATGACTTTCCCAATACAAAAGTTGACCGGGCATGACTTTCGCAATACAAAAGTTCACCGGGCATGACTTTCCCAATTCAAAAGTTCACCGGGCATGACTTTCCCAATACAAAAGTTCACCGGGCATGACTTTCCCAATACAAAAGTTCACCGGGCATGACTTTCCCAGTACAAAAGTTGACCGGGCATGACTTTCCCAGTACAAAAGATCACCGGGCATGACTTTTCCCATACAAAAGTTCACCGGGCATGACTTTCCCAGTACAAAAGATCACCGGGCATAACTTTCCCAATACAAAATTTGACCGGGCATGACTTTCCCAATACAAAAGTTGACCGGGCATGACTTTCCCAATACAAAAGTTCACCGGGCATGACTTTCCCAATACAAAAGTTCACCGGGCATGACTTTCCCAATACAAAAGTTCACCGGGCATGACTTTCCCAGTACAAAAGTTGACCGGGCATGACTTTCCCAGTACAAAAGATCACCGGGCATGATTTTTCCCATACAAAAGTTCACCGGGCATGACTTTCCCAGTACAAAAGATCACCGGGCATGACTTTCCCTGTACAAAAGTTCACCGGGAATGACTTTCCCAATACAAAAGTTGACCGGGCATGACTTTCCCAATACAAAAGTTCACCGGGCATGACTTTCCCAATACAAAAGTTCACCGGGCATGACTTTCCCAATACAAAAGTTCACCGGGCATGACTTTCCCAGTACAAAAGTTCACCGGGCATGACTTTCCCAATACAAAAGTTCACCGGGCATGACTTTCCCAATACAATAGTTCACCGGGCATGACTTTCCCAGTACAAAAGTTCACCGGGCATGACTTTCCCAGTACAAAAGATCACCGGGCATGACTTTCCCAATACAAAAGTTCACCGGGCATGACTTTTCCCATACAAAAGTTCACCGGGCATGACTTTTCCCATACAAAAGTTCACCGGGCATGACTTTCCCAGTACAAAAGATCACCGGGCATGACTTTTCCCATACAAAAGTTCACCGGGCATGACTTTCCCAGTACAAAAAATCACCGGGCATGACTTTCCCAATACAAAAGTTCACCGGGCATGACTTTCCCAATACAAAAGTTCACCGGGCATGACTTTCCCAATACAAAAGTTCACCGGGCATGACTTTCCCAATACAAAAGTTGACCGGGCATGACTTTCCCAATACAAAAGTTGACCGGGCATGACTTTCCCAGTACAAAAGATCACCGGGCATGACTTTTCCCATACAAAAGTTCACCGGGCACGACTTTCCCAGTACAAAAGATCACCGGGCATGACTTTCCCAATACAAAAGTTCACCGGGCATGACTTTCCCAATACAAAAGTTGACCGGGCATGACTTTCCCAATACAAAAGTTCACCGGGCATGACTTTCCCAGTACAAAAGATCACCGGGCATGACTTTCCCAGTACAAAAGTTCACCGGGAATGACTTTCCCAATACAAGAGTTGACCGGGCATGACTTTCGCAATACAAAAGTTCACCGGGCATGACTTTCCCAATTCAAAAGTTCACCGGGCATGACTTTCCCAATACAAAAGTTCACCGGGCATGACTTTCCCAATACAAAAGTTCACCGGGCATGACTTTCCCAGTACAAAAGTTGACCGGGCATGACTTTCCCAGTACAAAAGATCACCGGGCATGACTTTTCCCATACAAAAGTTCACCGGGCATGACTTTCCCAGTACAAAAGATCACCGGGCATAACTTTCCCAATACAAAATTTGACCGGGCATGACTTTCCCAATACAAAAGTTGACCGGGCATGACTTTCCCAATACAAAAGTTCACCGGGCATGACTTTCCCAATACAAAAGTTCACCGGGCATGACTTTCCCAGTACAAAAGTTCACCGGGCATGACTTTCCCAGTACAAAAGATCACCGGGCATGACTTTCCCAATACAAAAGTTGACCGGGAATGACTTTCCCAGTACAAAAGTTCACCGGGCATGACTTTCCCAGTACAAAAGTTGACCGGGCATGACTTTCCCAGTACAAAATTCACCGGGCATGACTTTCCCAGTACAAAAGTTCACCGGGCATGACTTTCCCAATACAAAAGTTCACCGGGCATGACTTTCCCAATACAAAATATCACCGGGCATGACTTTCCCAATACAAAAGTTGACCGGGCATGACTTTCCCAATACAAAAGTTCACCGGGCATGACTTTCCCAATACAAAAGTTCACCGGGCATGACTTTCCCAATACAAAAGTTCACCGGGCATGACTTTCCCAATACAAAAGTTCACCGGGCATGACTTTCCCAATACAAAAGTTCACCGGGCATGACTTTCAAAGTACAAAAGTTCACCGGGCATGACTTTCCCAGTACCAAAGATCACCGGGCATGACTTTCCCAATACAAAAGTTGACCGGGCATGACTTTCCCAATACAAAAGTTCACCGGGCATGACTTTCCCATACAAAAGTTCACCGGGCATGACTTCCCAATACAAAAGTTCACCGGGCATGACTTTCCCAATACAAAAGTTCACCGGGCATGACTTTTCCCATACAAAAGTTCACCGGGCATGACTTTTCCCATGCAAAAGTTCACCGGGCATGACTTTCCCAATACAAAAGTTCACCGGGCATGATTTTCCCATACAAAAGTTGACCTGGCATGGCTTTCCCAACACAAAAGTTGACCGGGCATGAATTTCCCAATACAAAAGTTCACCGGGCATGACTTTCCCAGTACAAAAGTTCACCGGGCATGACTTTCCTAATACAAAAGTTGACCGGGCATGACTTTCCCAATACAAAAGTTGACCGGGCATGACTTTCCCAATACAAAAGTTGACCGGGCATGACTTTCCCAATACAATATTCACCGGGCATGACTTTCCCAATACAAAAGTTCACCGGGCATGACTTTTCCCATACAAAAGTTCACCGGGCATGACTTTCCCAATACAAAAGTTCACCGGGCATGACTTTCCCAGTACAAAAGATCACCGGGCATGACTTTCCCAATACAAAAGTTGACCGGGCATGACTTTCCCAGTACAAAAGTTGACCGGGCATGACTTTCCCAGTACAAAAGATCACCGGGCATGACTTTCCCAGTACAAAAGTTCACCGGGCATGACTTTCCCAGTACAAAAGATCACCGGGCATGACTTTCCCAATACAAAAGTTGACCGGGCATGACTTTCCCAGTACAAAAGTTCACCGGGCATGACTTTCTTAGTACAAAAGTTGACCGGGCATGACTTTCCCAATACAAAAGTTCACCGGGCATGACTTTCCCAATACAAAAGTTCACCAAGCATGACTTTCCCAATACAAAAGTTCACCGGGCATGACTTTCCCAATACAAAAGTTCACCGGGCATGATTTTCCCAGTACAAAAGTTCACCGGGCATGACTTTCCCAATACAAAAGTTGACCGGGCATGACTTTCCCAATACAAAATTCACCGGGCATGACTTTCCCAATACAAAAGTGCATGACTTTCCCAATACAAGAGTTCACCGGGCATGACTTTCCCAATACAAAAGTTCACCGGGCATGACTTTCCCAATACAAAAGTTCACCGGGCATGACTTTCCCAATACAAAAGTTCACCGGGCATGACTTTCCCAATACAAAAGTTCACCGGGCATGACTTTCCCAATACAAAAGATCACCGGGCATGACTTTCCCAATACAAAAGTTCACCGGGCATGACTTTCCCAATACAAAAGTTGACCGGGCATGACTTTCCCAATACAAAAGTTCACCGGGCATGACTTTCCCAATACAAAAGTTCACCGGGCATGACTTTCCCAATACAAAAGTTCACCGGGCATGACTTTCCCAGTACAAAAGTTCACCGGGCATGAATTTCCCAGTACAAAAGTTCACCGGGCATGACTTTCCCAGTACAAAAGTTCACCGGGCATGACTTTCCCAATACAAAAGTTCACCGGGCATGACTTTCCCAATACAAAAGTTGACCGGGCATGACTTTCCCAATACAAAAGTTCACCGGGCATGACTTTCCCAATACAAAAGTTCACCGGGCATGACTTTCCCAGTACAAAAGTTCAACGGGCATGACTTTCCCAATACAAAAGTTCACCGGGCATGACTTTCCCAATACAAAAGTTCACCGGGCATGACTTTCCCAATACAAAAGTTCACCGGGCATGACTTTTCCCATACAAAAGTTTACCGGGCATGACTTTCCCAATACAAAAGTTGACCGGGCATGACTTTCCCAGTACAAAAGATCACCGGGCATGACTTTACCAATACAAAAGTTCACCGGGCATGACTTTTCCCATACAAAAGTTCACCGGGCATGACTTTCCCAATACAAAAGTTCACCGGGCATGACTTTCCCAGTACAAAAGATCACCGGGCATGACTTTCCCAATACAAAAGTTGACCGGGCATGACTTTCCCAGTACAAATGTTCACCGGGCATGACTTTCCCAGTACAAAAGTTGACCGGGCATGACTTTCCCAATACAAAAGTTCACCGGGCATGACTTTCCCAATACAAAAGTTCACCGGGCATGACTTTCCCAATACAAAAGTTCACCGGGCATGACTTTCCCAATACAAAAGTTCACCGGGCATGACTTTCCCAATACAAAAGTTCACCGGGCATGACTTTCCCAATACAAAAGATCACCGGGCATGACTTTCCCAATACAAAAGTTCACCGGGCATGACTTTCCCAATACAAAAGTTGACCGGGCATGACTTTCCCAATACAAAAGTTCACCGGGCATGACTTTCCCAATACAAAAGTTCACCGGGCATGACTTTCCCAATACAAAAGTTCACCGGGCATGACTTTCCCAGTACAAAAGTTCACCGGGCATGAATTTCCCAGTACAAAAGTTCACCGGGCATGACTTTCCCAGTACAAAAGTTCACCGGGCATGACTTTCCCAATACAAAAGTTCACCGGGCATGACTTTCCCAATTCAAAAGTTGACCGGGCATGACTCTCCCAATACAAAAGTTCACCGGGCATGACTTTCCCAATACAAAAGTTCACCGGGCATGACTTTCCCAGTACAAAAGTTCACCGGGCATGACTTTCCCAATACAAAAGTTCACCGGGCATGACTTTCCCAGTACAAAATATCACCGGGCATGACTTTCCCAATACAAAAGTTCACCGGGCATGACTTTCCCAATACAAAAGTTGACCGGGCATGACTTTCGCAATACAAAAGTTCACCGGGCATGACTTTCCCAATTCAAAAGTTCACCGGGCATGACTTTTCCAATACAAAAGTTCACCGGGCATGACTTTCCCAATACAAAAGTTCACCGGGCATGACTTTCCCAGTACAAAAGTTGACCGGGCATGACTTTCCCAGTACAAAAGATCACCGGGCATGACTTTTCCCATACAAAAGTTCACCGGGCATGACTTTCCCAGTACAAAAGATCACCGGGCATAACTTTCCCAATACAAAATTTGACCGGGCATGACTTTCCCAATACAAAAGTTGACCGGGCATGACTTTCCCAATACAAAAGTTCACCGGGCATGACTTTCCCAATACAAAAGTTCACCGGGCATGACTTTCCCAGTACAAAAGTTCACCGGGCATGACTTTCCCAGTACAAAAGATCACCGGGCATGACTTTCCCAATACAAAAGTTGACCGGGAATGACTTTCCCAGTACAAAAGTTCACCGGGCATGACTTTCCCAGTACAAAAGTTGACCGGGCATGACTTTCCCAGTACAAAATTCACCGGGCATGACTTTCCCAGTACAAAAGTTCACCGGGCATGACTTTCCCAATACAAAAGTTCACCGGGCATGACTTTCCCAATACAAAATATCACCGGGCATGACTTTCCCAATACAAAAGTTGACCGGGCATGACTTTCCCAATACAAAAGTTCACCGGGCATGACTTTCCCAATACAAAAGTTCACCGGGCATGACTTTCCCAATACAAAAGTTCACCGGGCATGACTTTCCCAATACAAAAGTTCACCGGGCATGACTTTCCCAATACAAAAGTTCACCGGGCATGACTTTCCCAGTACAAAAGTTCACCGGGCATGACTTTCCCAGTACCAAAGATCACCGGGCATGACTTTCCCAATACAAAAGTTGACCGGGCATGACTTTCCCAATACAAAAGTTCACCGGGCATGACTTTCCCATACAAAAGTTCACCGGGCATGACTTCCCAATACAAAAGTTCACCGGGCATGACTTTCCCAATACAAAAGTTCACCGGGCATGACTTTTCCCATACAAAAGTTCACCGGGCATGACTTTTCCCATGCAAAAGTTCACCGGGCATGACTTTCCCAATACAAAAGTTCACCGGGCATGATTTTCCCATACAAAAGTTGACCTGGCATGGCTTTCCCAACACAAAAGTTGACCGGGCATGAATTTCCCAATACAAAAGTTCACCGGGCATGACTTTCCCAATACAAAAGTTGACCGGGCATGACTTTCCAAATACAAAAGTTCACCGGGCATGACTTTCCCAGTACAAAAGTTCACCGGGCATGACTTTCCTAATACAAAAGTTGACCGGGCATGACTTTCCCAATACAAAAGTTCACCGGGCATGACTTTCCCAGTACAAAAGTTCACCGGGCATGACTTTCCTAATACAAAAGTTGACCGGGCATGACTTTCCCAATACAAAAGTTCACCGGGCATGACTTTCCCAATACAAAAGTTGACCGGGCATGACTTTCCCAATACAATATTCACCGGGCATGACTTTCCCAATACAAAAGTTCACCGGGCATGACTTTTCCCATACAAAAGTTCACCGGGCATGACTTTCCCAATACAAAAGTTCACCGGGCATGACTTTCCCAGTACAAAAGATCACCGGGCATGACTTTCCCAATACAAAAGTTGACCGGGCATGACTTTCCCAGTACAAAAGTTGACCGGGCATGACTTTCCCAGTACAAAAGATCACCGGGCATGACTTTCCCAGTACAAAAGTTCACCGGGCATGACTTTCCCAGTACAAAAGATCACCGGGCATGACTTTCCCAATACAAAAGTTGACCGGGCATGACTTTCCCAGTACAAAAGTTCACCGGGCATGACTTTCTTAGTACAAAAGTTGACCGGGCATGACTTTCCCAATACAAAAGTTCACCGGGCATGACTTTCCCAATACAAAAGTTCACCAAGCATGACTTTCCCAATACAAAAGTTCACCGGGCATGACTTTCCCAATACAAAAGTTCACCGGGCATGATTTTCCCAGTACAAAAGTTCACCGGGCATGACTTTCCCAATACAAAAGTTGACCGGGCATGACTTTCCCAATACAAAATTCACCGGGCATGACTTTCCCAATACAAAAGTGCATGACTTTCCCAATACAAAAGTTCACCGGGCATGACTTTCCCAATACAAAAGTTCACCGGGCATGACTTTCCCAATACAAAAGTTCACCGGGCATGACTTTCCCAATACAAAAGTTCACCGGGCATGACTTTCCCAATACAAAAGTTCACCTGGCATGACTTTCCCAATACAAAAGATCACCGGGCATGACTTTCCCAATACAAAAGTTAACCGGGCATGACTTTCCCAATACAAAAGTTGACCGGGCATGACTTTCCCAATACAAAAGTTCACCGGGCATGACTTTCCCAATACAAAAGTTCACCGGGCATGACTTTCCCAATACAAAAGTTCACCGGGCATGACTTTCCCAGTACTAAAGTTCACCGGGCATGAATTTCCCAGTACAAAAGTTCACCGGGCATGACTTTCCCAGTACAAAAGTTCACCGGGCATGACTTTCCCAATACAAAAGTTCACCGGGCATGACTTTCCCAATACAAAAGTTCACCGGGCATGACTTTCCCAATACAAAAGTTCACCGGGCATGACTTTCCCAATACAAAAGTTCACCGGGCATGACTTTCCCAGTACAAAAGTTCACCGGGCATGACTTTCCCAATACAAAAGTTCACCGGGCATGACTTTCCCAATACAAAAGTTCACCGGGCATGACTTTCCCAATACAAAAGTTCACCGGGCATGACTTTTCCCATACAAAAGTTTACCGGGAATGACTTTCCCAATACAAAAGTTGACCGGGCATGACTTTCCCAGTACAAAAGATCACTGGGCATGACTTTACCAATACAAAAGTTCACCGGGCATGACTTTCCCAATACAAAAGTTCACCGGGCATGACTTTCCCAATACAAAAGTTCACCGGGCATGACTTTTCCCATACAAAAGTTTACCGGGCATGACTTTCCCAATACAAAAGTTGACCGGGCATGACTTTCCCAGTACAAAAGATCACCGGGCATGACTTTCCCAATACAAAAGTTCACCGGGCATGACTTTCCCAATACAAAAGTTCACCGGGCATGACTTTCCCAGTACAAAAGTTCACCGGGCATGAATTTCCCAGTACAAAAGTTCACCGGGCATGACTTTCCCAGTACAAAAGTTCACCGGGCATGACTTTCCCAATACAAAAGTTCACCGGGCATGACTTTCCCAATACAAAAGTTGACCGGGCATGACTTTCCCAATACAAAAGTTCACCGGGCATGACTTTCCCAATACAAAAGTTCACCGGGCATGACTTTCCCAGTACAAAAGTTCACCGGGCATGACTTTCCCAATACAAAAGTTCACCGGGCATGACTTTCCCAGTACAAAATATCACCGGGCATGACTTTCCCAATACAAAAGTTCACCGGGCATGACTTTCCCAATACAAAAGTTCACCGGGCATGACTTTCCCAATACAAAAGTTCACCGGGCATGACTTTCCCAGTACAAAAGTTCACCGGGCATGATTTTCCCAATACAAAAGTTCACCGGGCATGACTTTCCCAATACAAAAGATCACCGGGCATGACTTTCCCAATACAAAAGTTCACCGGGCATGACTTTCCAATACAAAAGTTCACCGGGCATGACTTTCCCAATACAAAAGTTCACCGGGCATGACTTTCCCAGTACAAAAGATCACCGGGCATGACTTTCCCAATACAAAAGTTCACCGGGCATGACTTTCCCAATACAAAAGTTCACCGGGCATGACTTTCCCAATACAAAAGTTGACCGGGCATGACTTCCCCAGTACAAAAGTTCACCGGGCATGACTTTCCCAATACAAAAGTTCACCGGGCATGACTTTCCAATACAAAAGTTCACCGGGCATGACTTTCCCAGTACAAAAGTTCACCGGGCATGACTTTCCCAATACAAAAGTTCACCGGGCATGACTTTCCCAGTACAAAAGTTCACCGGGCATGACTTTCCCAATACAAAAGTTCACCGGGCATGACTTTCCAATACAAAAGTTCACCGGGCATGACTTTTCCCATACAAAAGTTCACCGGGCATGACTTTTCCCATACAAAAGTTCACCGGGCATGACTTGACTTTCCCAGTACAAAAGATCACCGGGCATGACTTGACTTTCCCAGTACAAAAGATCACCGGGCATGACTTTCCCAATACAAAAGTTCACCGGGCATGACTTTCCCAATACAAAAGTTCACCGGGCATGACTTTCACAATACAAAAGTTCACCGGGCATGACTTTCCTAATACAAAAGTTCACCGGGCATGACTTTCCCAATACTTTCCCAATACAAAAGTTCACCGGGCATGACTTTCCCAATACAAAAGTTCACCGGGCATGACTTTCCCAATACAAAAGTTCACCGGGCATGACTTTCCCAATACAAAAGTTCACCGGGCATGACTTTCCCAATACAAAAGTTCACCGGGCATGACTTTCCCAGTACAAAAGTTCACCGGGCATGACTTTCCCAATACAAAAGTTCACCGGGCATGACTTTCCCAATACAAAAGTTCACCGGGCATGAATTTCTCAATACAAAAGTTCACCGGGCATGACTTTCCCAATACAAAAGTTCACCGGGCATGACTTTTCCCATACAAAAGTTTACCGGGCATGACTTTCCCAATACAAAAGTTGACCGGGCATGACTTTCCCAATACAAAAGTTGACCGGGCATGACTTTCCCAATACAAAAGTTCACCGGGCATGACTTTCCCAATACAAAAGTTCACCGGGCATGACTTTCCCAGTACAAAAGTTCACCGGGCCTGACTTTCCCAATACAAAAGTTCACCGGGCATGACTTTCCCAATACAAAAGTTCACCGGGCATGACTTTCCCAGTACAAAAGTTCACCGGGCATGACTTTCCCAATACAAAAGTTCACCGGGCATGACTTTCCCAATACAAAAGTTCACCGGGCATGACTTTCCCAGTACAAAAGATCACCGGGCATGACTTTCCCAATACAAAAGTTGACCGGGCATGACTTTCCCAATACAAAAGTTGACCGGGCATGAGTTTCCCAATACAAAAGTTGACCGGGCATGACTTTCCCAGTACAAAAGTTCACCGGGCATGACTTTCCCAATACAAAAGTTCACCGGGCATGACTTTCCCAATACAAAAGTTCACCGGGCATGACTTCCCAATACAAAAGTTCACCGGGCATGACTTTCCCAATACAAAAGTTCACCGGGCATGACTTTCCCAGTACAAAAGATCACCGGGCATGACTTTCCCAATACAAAAGTTGACCGGGCATGACTTTCCCAGTACAAATGTTCACCGGGCATGACTTTCCCAATACAAAAGTTCACCGGGCATGACTTTCCCAATACAAAAGGTCACCGGGCATGACTTTCCCAGTACAAAAGTTCACCGGGCAGGACTTTCCCAATACAAAAGTTCACCGGGCATGACTTTCCCAGTACAAAAGTTCACCGGGCATGACTTTCCCAATACAAAAGTTCACCGGGCATGACTTTCCCAATACAAAAGTTCACCGGGCATGACTTTCCCAATACAAAAGTTCACCGGGCATGACTTTCCCAATACAAAAGTTGACCGGGCATGACTTTCCCAATACAAAAGTTCACCGGGCATGACTTTCCGGATACAAAAGTTCACCGGGCATGACTTTCCCATACAAAAGTTCACCGGGCATGACTTTTCCCATACAAAAGTTCACCGGGCATGACTTTCCCAGTACAAAAGATCACCGGGCATGACTTTTCCCATACAAAAGTTCACCGGGCATGACTTTCCTAGTACAAAAGATCACCGGGCATGACTTTCCCAATACAAAAGTTCACCGGGCATGACTTTCCCAATACAAAAGTTCACCGGGCATGACTTTCCCAATACAAAAGTTCACCGGGCATGACTTCCCAATACAAAAGTTCACCGGGCATGACTTTCCCAATACAAAAGTTCACCGGGCATGACTTTCCCAGTACAAAAGATCACCGGGCATGACTTTCCCAATACAAAAGTTGACCGGGCATGACTTTCCCAGTACAAATGTTCACCGGGCATGACTTTCCCAATACAAAAGTTCACCGGGCATGACTTTCCCAATACAAAAGTTCACCGGGCATGACTTTCCCAGTACAAAAGATCACCGGGCATGACTTTCCCAATACAAAAGTTCACCGGGCATGACTTTCCCAATACAAAAGTTCACCGGGCATGACTTTCCCAATACAAAAGTTCACCGGGCATGACTTTCCCAGTACAAAAGTTCACCGGGCATGACTTTCCCAATACAAAAGTTCACCGGGCATGACTTTCCCAGTACAAAAGTTCACCGGGCATGACTTTCCCAATACAAAAGTTCACCGGGCATGACTTTCCCAATACAAAAGTTCACCGGGCATGACTTTCCCAATACAAAAGTTCACCGGGCATGACTTTCCCAATACAAAAGTTGACCGGGCATGACTTTCCCAATACAAAAGTTCACCGGGCATGACTTTCCGAATACAAAAGTTCACCGGGCATGACTTTCCCATACAAAAGTTCACCGGGCATGACTTTTCCCATACAAAAGTTCACCGGGCATGACTTTCCCAGTACAAAAGATCACCGGGCATGACTTTTCCCATACAAAAGTTCACCGGGCATGACTTTCCTAGTACAAAAGATCACCGGGCATGACTTTCCCAATACAAAAGTTCACCGGGCATGACTTTCCCAATACAAAAGTTCACCGGGCATGACTTTCCCAATACAAAAGTTTACCGGGCATGACTTTCCCAATACAAAAGTTCACCGGGCATGACTTTCCCAATACAAAAGTTCACCGGGCATGACTTTCCCAATACAAAAGTTCACCGGGCATGACTTTCCCAATACAAAAGTTCACCGGGCATGACTTTTCCCATACAAAAGTTCACCGGGCATGACTTTTCCCATACAAAAGTTCACCGGGCATGACTTTCCCAGTACAAAAGATCACCGGACATGACTTTCCCAATACAAAAGTTGACCGGGCATGACTTTCCCAATACAAAAGTTGACCGGGCATGACTTTCCCAATACAAAAGTTGACCGGGCATGACTTTCCCAATAAAAAGTTCACCGGGCATGACTTTCCCAGTACAAAAGTTCACCGGGCATGACTTTCCCAATACAAAAGTTCACCGGGCATGAATTTCCCAGTACAAAAGTTCACCGGGCATGACTTTCCCAATACAAAAGTTCACCGGGCATGACTTTCCCAGTACAAAAGTTCACCGGGCATGACTTTCCCAGTACAAAAGTTCACCGGGCATGACTTTCCCAATACAAAAGTTCACCGGGCATGACTTTCCCAATACAAAAGTTCACCGGGCATGACTTTTCCCATACAAAAGTTCACCGGGCATGACTTTTCCCATACAAAAGTTCACCGGGCATGACTTTCCCAATACAAAAGTTCACCGGGCATGACTTTCCCAATACAAAAGTTCACCGGGCATGACTTTCCCAATACAAAAGTTCACCGGGCATGACTTTCCCAATACAAAAGTTCACCGGGCATGACTTTCCCAATACAAAAGTTCACCGGTCATGACATTCCCAATACAAAAGATCACCGGGCATGACTTTCCCAATACAAAAGTTGACCGGGCATGACTTTCCCAATACAAAAGTTCACCGGGCATGACTTTCCCAGTACAAAAGTTCACCGGGCATGACTTTCCCAGTACAAAAGATCACCGGGCATGACTTTCCCAATACAAAAGTTCACCGGGCATGACTTTCCCAATACAAAAGTTCACCGGGCATGACTTTCCCAATACAAAAGTTCACCGGGCATGACTTTCCCAATACAAAAGTTCACCGGGCATGACTTTCCCAATACAAAAGTTAACCGGGCATGACTTTCCCAATACAAAAGTTCACCGGGCATGACTTTCCCAATACAAAAGTTCACCGGGCATGACTTTCCCAATACAAAAGTTCACCGGGCATGACTTTCCCAATACAAAAGTTCACCGGGAATGACTTTCCCAATACAAAAGTTCACCGGGCATGACTTTCCCAGTACAAAAGATCACCGGGCATGACTTTCCCAATACAAAAGTTGACCGGGCAGGACTTTCTCAATACAAAGTTGACCGGGCATGACTTTTCCCATACAAAAGTTCACCGGGCATGACTTTCCCAGTACAAAAGATCACCGGGCATGACTTTCCCAATACAAAAGTTGACCGGGCATGACTTTCCCAATACAAAAGTTGACCGGGCATGACTTTCCCAATACAAAAGTTGACCGGGCATGACTTTCCCAATACAAAAGTTCACCGGGCATGACTTTCCCAGTACAAAAGTTCACCGGGCATGACTTTCCCAATACAAAAGTTCACCGGGCATGAATTTCCCAGTACAAAAGTTCACCGGGCATGACTTTCCCAATACAAAAGTTCACCGGGCATGACTTTCCCAATACAAAAGTTCACCGGGCATGACTTTCCCAGTACAAAAGTTCACCGGGCATGACTTTCCCAATACAAAAGTTCACCGGGCATGACTTTCCCAATACAAAAGTTCACCGGGCATGACTTTTCCCATACAAAAGTTCACCGGGCATGACTTTTCCCATACAAAAGTTCACCGGGCATGACTTTCCCAATACAAAAGTTCACCGGGCATGACTTTCCCAATACAAAAGTTCACCGGGCATGACTTTCCCAATACAAAAGTTCACCGGGCATGACTTTCCCAATACAAAAGTTCACCGGTCATGACTTTCCCAATACAAAAGATCACCGGGCATGACTTTCCCAATACAAAAGTTGACCGGGCATGACTTTCCCAATACTAAAGTTCACCGGGCATGACTTTCCCAGTACAAAAGTTCACCGGGCATGACTTTCCCAGTACAAAAGATCACCGGGCATGACTTTCCCAATACAAAAGTTCACCGGGCATGACTTTCCCAATACAAAAGTTCACCGGGCATGACTTTCCCAATACAAAAGTTCACCGGGCATGACTTTCCCAATACAAAAGTTCACCGGGCATGACTTTCCCAATACAAAAGTTCACCGGGCATGACTTTCCCAATACAAAAGTTCACCGGGCATGACTTTCCCAATACAAAAGTTCACCGGGCATGACTTTCCCAATACAAAAGTTCACCGGGCATGACTTTCCCAATACAAAAGTTCACCGGGCCTGACTTTCCCAGTACAAAAGATCACCGGGCATGACTTTCCCAATACAAAAGTTGACCGGGCATGACTTTCTCAATACAAAGTTGACCGGGCATGACTTTCCCAATACAAAAGTTCACCGGGCATGACTTTCCCAGTACAAAAGTTCACCGGGCATGACTTTCCCAATACAAAAGTTCACCGGGCATGACTTTCCTAATACAAAAGTTGACCGGGCATAACTTTCCCAATACAAAAGTTCACCGGGAATGACTTTCCCAGTACAAAAGTTCACCGGGCATGACTTTCCCAATACAAAAGTTCACCGGGCATGACTTTCCCAATACAAAAGTTCACCGGGCATGACTTTCCCAGTACAAAAGTTGACCGGGCATGACTTTCACAATACAAAAGTTCACCGGGCATGACTTTCCCAGTACAAAAGTTCACCGGGCATGACTTTCCCAATACAAAAGTTCACCGGGCATGACTTTCCCAATACAAAAGTTCACCGGGCATGACTTTTCCCATACAAAAGTTCACCGGGCATGACTTTTCCCATACAAAAGTTCACCGGGCATGACTTTCCCAATACAAAAGTTCACCGGACATGACTTTCCCAATACAAAAGTTCACCGGGCATGACTTTCCCAATACAAAAGTTCACCGGGCATGACTTTCCCAATACAAAAGTTCACCGGGCATGACTTTCCCAATACAAAAGTTCACCGGGCATGACTTTCCCAATACAAAAGTTCACCGGGCATGACTTTCCCAATACAAAAGATCACCGGGCATGACTTTCCCAATACAAAAGTTGACCGGGCATGACTTTCCCAATACAAAAGTTCACCGGGCATGACTTTCCCAGTACAAAAGATCACCGGGCATGACTTTCCCAGTACAAAAGATCACCGGGCATGACTTTCCCAATACAAAAGTTCACCGGGCATGACTTTCCCAATACAAAAGTTCACCGGGCATGACTTTCCCAATACAAAAGTTCACCGGGCATGACTTTCCCAATACAAAAGTTCACCGGGCATGACTTTCCCAATACAAAAGTTCACAGGGCATGACTTTCCCAATACAAAAGTTCACCGGGCATGACTTTCCCAATACAAAAGTTCACCGGGCATGACTTTCCCAATACAAAAGTTCACCGGGCATGACTTTCCCAATACAAAAGTTCACCGGGCATGACTTTCCCAGTACAAAAGATCACCGGGCATGACTTTCCCAATACAAAAGTTGACCGGGCATGACTTTCCCAATACAAAAGTTCACCGGGCATGACTTTCCCAATACAAAAGTTCACCGGGCATGACTTTCCCAATACAAAAGTTCACCGGGCATGACTTTCCCAATACAAAAGATCACCGGGCATGACTTTCCCAATACAAAAGTTCACCGGGCATGACTTTCCCAATACAAAAGTTCACCGGGCATGACTTTCCCAATACAAAAGTTCACAGGGCATGACTTTCCCAATACAAAAGTTCACCGGGCATGACTTTCCCAATACAAAAGTTCACCGGGCATGACTTTCCCAATACAAAAGTTCACCGGGCATGACTTTCCCAATACAAAAGTTCACCGGGCATGACTTTCCCAGTACAAAAGATCACCGGGCATGACTTTCCCAATACAAAAGTTGACCGGGCATGACTTTCCCAATACAAAAGTTCACCGGGCATGACTTTTCCCATACAAAAGTTCACCGGGCATGACTTTTCCCATACAAAAGTTCACCGGGCATGACTTTCCCAATACAAAAGTTCACCGGGCATGACTTTCCCAATACAAAAGTTCACCGGGCATGACTTTCCCAATACAAAAGTTCACCGGGCATGACTTTCCCAATACAAAAGTTCACCGGTCATGACTTTCCCAATACAAAAGATCACCGGGCATGACTTTCCCAATACAAAAGTTGACCGGGCATGACTTTCCCAATACTAAAGTTCACCGGGCATGACTTTCCCAGTACAAAAGTTCACCGGGCATGACTTTCCCAGTACAAAAGATCACCGGGCATGACTTTCCCAATACAAAAGTTCACCGGGCATGACTTTCCCAATACAAAAGTTCACCGGGCATTACTTTCCCAATACAAAAGTTCACCGGGCATGACTTTCCCAATACAAAAGTTCACCGGGCATGACTTTCCCAATACAAAAGTTCACCGGGCATGACTTTCCCAATACAAAAGTTCACCGGGCATGACTTTCCCAATACAAAAGTTCACCGGGCATGACTTTCCCAATACAAAAGTTCACCGGGCATGACTTTCCCAATACAAAAGTTCACCGGGCCTGACTTTCCCAGTACAAAAGATCACCGGGCATGACTTTCCCAATACAAAAGTTGACCGGGCATGACTTTCTCAATACAAAGTTGACCGGGCATGACTTTCCCAATACAAAAGTTCACCGGGCATGACTTTCCCAGTACAAAAGTTCACCGGGCATGACTTTCCCAATACAAAAGTTCACCGGGCATGACTTTCCTAATACAAAAGTTGACCGGGCATAACTTTCCCAATACAAAAGTTCACCGGGAATGACTTTCCCAGTACAAAAGTTCACCGGGCATGACTTTCCCAATACAAAAGTTCACCGGGCATGACTTTCCCAATACAAAAGTTCACCGGGCATGACTTTCCCAGTACAAAAGTTGACCGGGCATGACTTTCACAATACAAAAGTTCACCGGGCATGACTTTCCCAGTACAAAAGTTCACCGGGCATGACTTTCCCAATACAAAAGTTCACCGGGCATGACTTTCCCAATACAAAAGTTCACCGGGCATGACTTTTCCCATACAAAAGTTCACCGGGCATGACTTTTCCCATACAAAAGTTCACCGGGCATGACTTTCCCAATACAAAAGTTCACCGGACATGACTTTCCCAATACAAAAGTTCACCGGGCATGACTTTCCCAATACAAAAGTTCACCGGGCATGACTTTCCCAATACAAAAGTTCACCGGGCATGACTTTCCCAATACAAAAGTTCACCGGGCATGACTTTCCCAATACAAAAGTTCACCGGGCATGACTTTCCCAATACAAAAGATCACCGGGCATGACTTTCCCAATACAAAAGTTGACCGGGCATGACTTTCCCAATACAAAAGTTCACCGGGCATGACTTTCCCAGTACAAAAGATCACCGGGCATGACTTTCCCAGTACAAAAGATCACCGGGCATGACTTTCCCAATACAAAAGTTCACCGGGCATGACTTTCCCAATACAAAAGTTCACCGGGCATGACTTTCCCAATACAAAAGTTCACCGGGCATGACTTTCCCAATACAAAAGTTCACCGGGCATGACTTTCCCAATACAAAAGTTCACAGGGCATGACTTTCCCAATACAAAAGTTCACCGGGCATGACTTTCCCAATACAAAAGTTCACCGGGCATGACTTTCCCAATACAAAAGTTCACCGGGCATGACTTTCCCAATACAAAAGTTCACCGGGCATGACTTTCCCAGTACAAAAGATCACCGGGCATGACTTTCCCAATACAAAAGTTGACCGGGCATGACTTTCTCAATACAAAAGTTGACCGGGCATGACTTTCCCAATACAAAAGTTCACCGGGCATGACTTTCCCAGTACAAAAGTTCACCGGGCATGACTTTCCCAATACAAAAGTTCACCGGGCATGACTTTCCTAATACAAAAGTTGACCGGGCATGACTTTCCCAATACAAAAGTTCACCGGGCATGACTTTCCCAGTACAAAAGTTCACCGGGCATGACTTTCCCAATACAAAAGTTCACCAGGAATGACTTTCCCAATACAAAAGTTCACCGGGCATGACTTTCCCAGTACAAAAGTTCACCGGGCATGACTTTCCCAATACAAAAGTTCACCGGGCATGACTTTCCCAATACAAAAGTTCACCGGGCATGACTTTCCCAGTACAAAAGATCACCGGGCATGACTTTCCCAATACAAAAGTTGACCGGGCATGACTTTCCCAATACAAAAGTTGACCGGGCATGACTTTCCCAGTACAAAAGTTGACCGGGCATGACTTTCCCAGTACAAAAGTTCACCGGGCATGACTTTCCCATACAAAAGTTCACCGGGCATGACTTTCCCAATACAAAAGTTCACCGGGCCTGACTTTCCCAATACAAAAGTTCACCGGGCATGACTTTTCCCATACAAAAGTTCACCGGGCATGACTTTTCCCATGCAAAAGTTCACCGGGCATGACTTTCCCAGTACAAAAGATCACCGGGCATGACTTTCCCAATACAAAAGTTGACCGGGCATGACTTTCCCAATACAAAAGTTCACCGGGCATGACTTTCCCAGTACAAAAGTTCACCGGGCATGACTTTCCCAATACAAAAGTTGACCGGACATGACTTTCCCAATACAAAAGTTCACCGGGCATGACTTTCCCAGTACAAATGTTCACCGGGCATGACTTTCCCACTACAAAAGTTCACCGGGCATGACTTTCCCAATACAAAAGTTCACCGGGCATGACTTTCCCAGTACAAAAGATCACCGGGCATGACTTTCCCAATACAAAAGTTCACCGGGCATGACTTTCCCAGTACAAAAGTTCACCGGGCATGACTTTCCCAATACAAAAGTTCACCGGGCATGACTTTCCTAATACAAAAGTTCACCGGGCGTGACTTTCCCAGTACAAAAGTTCACCGGGCATGACTTTCCCAATACAAAAGTTCACCGGGCATGACTTTCCCAATACAAAAGTTCACCGGGCATGACTTTTCCAGTACAAAAGATCACCGGGCATGACTTTCCCAATACAAAAGTTGACCGGGCATGACTTTCCCAATACAAAAGATCACCGGGCATGACTTTTCCCATACAAAAGTTCACCGGGCATGACTTTTCCCATACAAAAGTTCACCGGGCATGACTTTCCCAGTACAAAAGATCACCGGGCATGACTTTTCCTATACAAAAGTTCACCGGGCATGACTTTCCCAGTACAAATGATCACCGGGCATGAGTTTCCCAATACAAAAGTTCACCGGGCATGACTTTCCCAATACAAAAGTTCACCGGGCATGACTTTCCCAATACAAAAGTTCACCGGGCATGACTTTCCCAATACAAAAGTTGACCGGGCATGACTTTCCCAATACAAAAGTTGACCGGGCATGACTTTCCCAGTACAAAAGATCACCGGGCATGACTTTTCCCATACAAAAGTTCACCGGGCATGACTTTCCCAATACAAAAGTTCACCGGGCATGACTTTCCCAATACAAAAGTTCACCGGGCATGACTTTCCCAGTACAAAAGTTCACCGGGCATGACTTTCCCAGTACAAAAGTTGACCGGGCATGACTTTCCCAATACAAAAGTTCACCGGGCATGACTTTCCCAATACAAAAGTTCACCGGGCATGACTTTCCCAATACAAAAGTTCACCGGGCATGACTTTTCCCATGCAAAAGTTCACCGGGCATGACTTTCCCAATACAAAAGTTCACCGGGCATGACTTTTCCCATACAAAAGTTCACCGGGCATGACTTTCCCAGTACAAAAGATCACCGGGCATGACTTTTCCCATACAAAAGTTCACCGGGCATGACTTTTCCCATACAAAAGTTCACCGGGCATGACTTTTCCCATACAAAAGTTCACCGGGCATGACTTTTCCCATACAAAAGTTCACCGGGCATGACTTTCCCAGTACAAAAGATCACCGGGCATGACTTTTCCCATACAAAAGTTCACCGGGCATGACTTTCCCAGTACAAAAGATCACCGGGCATGACTTTCCCAATACAAAAGTTCAAAGGGCATGACTTTCCCAATACAAAAGTTCACCGGGCATGACTTTCCCAATACAAAAGTTCACCGGGCATGACTTTCCCAGTACAAAAGTTCACCGGGCATGACTTTCCCAATACAAAAGTTCACCGGGCATGACTTTGCCAATACAAAATTTCACCGGGCATGACTTTCCCAATACAAAAGTTCACCGGGCACGACTTTCCCAATACAAAAGTTCACCGGGCATGACTTTCCCAATACAAAAGTTCACCGGGCATGACTTTCCCAATACAAAAGTTCGCCGGGCATGACTTTTCCCATACAAAAGTTCACCGGGCATGACTTTCCCAGTACAAAAGATCACCGGGCATGACTTTCCCAATACAAAAGTTCACCGGGCATGACTTTCCCAATACAAAAGTTCACCGGGCATGACTTTTCCCATACAAAAGTTGACCGGGCATGACTTTCCCAATACAAAAGATCACCGGGCATGACTTTCCCAATACAAAAGTTCACCGGGCATGACTTTCCCAATACAAAAGTTCACCGGGCATGACTTTCCCAATACAAAAGTTCACCGGGCATGACTTTCCCAGTCCAAAAGTTTAACGGGCATGACTTTCCCAGTACAAAAGATCACCGGGCATGACTTTCCCAATACAAAAGTTGACCGGGCATGACTTTCCCAATACAAAAGTTCACCGGGCATGACTTTCCCAATACAAAAGTTCACCGGGCTTGACTTTTCCCATACAAAAGTTCACCGGGCATGACTTTCCCAGTACAAAAGATCACCGGGCATGACTTTCCCAATACAAAAGTTCACCGGGCATGACTTTCCCAATACAAAAGTTCACCGGGCATGACTTTCCCAATACAAAAGTTCACCGGGCATGACTTTCCCAATACAAAAGTTCACCGGGCATGACTTTCCCAATACAAAAGTTCACCGGGCATGACTTTCCCAATACAAAAGTTCACCGGGCATGACCTTTCCCATACAAAAGTTCACCGGGCATGACTTTCCCAATACAAAAGTTCACCGGGCATGACTTTCCCAATACAAAAGATCACCGGGCATGACTTTCCCAATACAAAAGTTCACCGGGCATGACTTTTCCCATACAAAAGTTCACCGGGCATGACTTTCCCAATACAAAAGTTCACCGGGCATGACTTTCCCAATACAAAAGTTGACCGGGCATGACTTTCCCAGTACCAAAGATCACCGGGCATGACTTTCCCAATACAAAAGTTGACCGGGCATGACTTTCACAGTACAAAAGTTCACCGGGCATGACTTTCCCAGTACAAAAGTTCACCGGGCATGACTTTCCCAATACAAAAGTTCACCGGGCATGACTTTCCCAATACAAAAGTTCACCGGGCATGACTTTCCCAGTACAAAAGTTCACCGGGCATGACTTTCCCAATACAAAAGATCACCGGGCATGACTTTCCCAATACAAAAGATCACCGGGCATGACTTTCCCAGTACAAAAGTTCACCGGGCATGACTTTCCCAGTACAAAAGTTCACCGGGCATGACTTTCCCAATACAAAAGATCACCGGGCATGACTTTCCCAATACAAAAGTTCACCGGGCATGACTTTCCCAATACAAAAGTTCACCGGGCATGACTTTCCCAATACAAAAGATCACCGGGCATGACTTTCCCAATACAAAAGTTCATGGGCATGACTTTCCCAATACAAAAGTTCACCGGGCATGATTTTCCCAATACAAAAGTTCACCGGGCATGACTTTCCCAATACAAAAGTTCACCGGGCATGACTTTCCCAGTACAAAAGTTCACCGGGCATGACTTTCCAAATACAAAAGTTCACCGTTCATGACCTTCCCAGTACAAAAGATCACCGGGCATGACTTTCCCAATACAAAAGTTCACCGGGCATGACTTTCCCAATACAAAAGTTGACCGGGCATGACTTTCCAAATACAAAAGTTCACCGGGCATGACTTTCCCAATACAAAAGTTCACCGGGCATGACTTTTCCCATACAAAAGTTCACCGGGCATGACTTTCCCAATACAAAAGTTGACCGGGCATGACTTTCCCAATACAAAAGTTCACCGGGCATGACTTTTCCCATACAAAAGTTCACCGGGCATGACTTTCCCAATACAAAAGTTCACCGGGCATGACTTTTCCCATACAAAAGTTCACCGGGCATGACTTTCCCAGTACAAAAGATCACCGGGCATGACTTTCCCAGTACAAAAGTTCACCGGGCATGACTTTCCCAATACAAAAGTTCACCGGGCATGACTTTCCCAATACAAAAGTTCACCGGGCATGACTTTCCCAGTACAAAAGTTCACCGGGCATGACTTTCCCAATACAAAAGTTCACCGGGCATGACTTTCCCAATACAAAAGTTCACCGGGCATGACTTTCCCAATACAAAAGTTCACCGGGCATGACTTTCCCAATACAAAAGTTCACCGGGCATGACTTACCCAATACAAAAGTTCACCGGGCATGACTTTCCCAATACAAAAGTTGACGGGCATGACTTTCCCAATACAAAAGTTCACCGGGCATGACCTTCCCGGTACAAAAGATCACCGGGCATGCCTTTCCCAATACAAAAGTTCACCGGGCATGACTTTCCCAATACAAAAGTTCACCGGGCATGACTTTCCCAGTACAAAAGATCACCGGGCATGACTTTCCCAATACAAAAGTTGACCGGGCATGACTTTCCCAGTACAAATGTTCACCGGGGATGACTTTCCCAATACAAAAGTTCACCGGGCATGACTTTCCCAATACAAAAGTTGACCGGGCATGACTTTCCCAATACAAAAGTTCACCGGGCATGACTTTCCAAGTACAAAAGTTCACCGGGCATGACTTTCCTAATACAAAAGTTGACCGGGCATGACTTTCCCAGTACAAAAGATCATCGGGCATGACTTTCCCAATACAAAAGTTCACCGGGCATGACTTTCCCAGTACAAAAGATCACCGGGCATGACTTTCCCAATACAAAAGTTGACCGGGCATGATTTTCCCAATACAAAAGTTGACCGGGCATGACTTTCCCAATACAAAAGTTCACCGGGCATGACTTTCCCAGTACAAAAGATCACCGGGCATGACTTACCCAATACAAAAGTTCACCGGGCATGACTTTCCCAATACAGAAGTTCACCGGGCATGACTTTCCCAATACAAAAGTTGACCGGGCATGACTTTCCAGGTACAAAAGATCACCGGGCATGACTTTCCCAATACAAAAGTTCACCGGGCATGACTTTCCCAGTACAAAAGATCACCAGGCATGACTTTCCCAATACAAAAGTTGACTGGGCATGACTTTCCCAATACAAAAGTTGACCGGGCATGACTTTCCCAATACAAAAGTTCACCGGGCATGACTTTCCCAATACAAAAGTTCACCGGGCATGACTTTCCCAGTACAAAAGATCAACGGGCATGACTTTCCCAATACAAAAGTTGACTGGGCATGACTTTCCCAATACAAAAGTTCACCGGGCATGACTTTTCCCATACAAAAGTTCACCGGGCATGACTTTCCCAATACAAAAGTTCACCGGGCATGACTTTTCCCATACAAAAGTTCACCGGGCATGACTTTCCCAGTACAAAAGATCACCGGGCATGACTTTCCCAGTACAAAAGTTCACCGGGCATGACTTTCCCAATACAAAAGTTCACCGGGCATGACTTTTCCCATACAAAAGTTCACCGGGCATGACTTTCCCAATACAAAAGTTCACCGGGCATGACTTTTCCCATACAAAAGTTCACCGGGCATGACTTTCCCAGTACAAAAGATCACCGGGCATGACTTTCCCAGTGCAAAAGTTCACCGGGCATGACTTTCCCAATACAAAAGTTCACCGGGCATGACTTTCCCAATACAAAAGTTGACCGGGCATGACTTTCCCAGTACAAAAGATCACCGGGCATGACTTTCCCAATACAAAAGTTCACCGGGCATGACTTTCCCAGTACAAAAGATCAACGGGCATGACTTTCCCAATACAAAAGTTGACTGGGCATGACTTTCCCAATACAAAAGTTGACCGGGCATGACTTTCCCAATACAAAAGTTCACCGGGCATGACTTTCCCAATACAAAAGTTCACCGGGCATGACTTTCCCAATACAAAAGTTCACCGGGCATGACTTTCCCAATACAAAAGTTCACCGGGCATGACTTTCCCAATACAAAAGTTCACCGGGCATGACTTTCCCAATACAAAAGTTCACCGGGCGTGACTTTCCCAATACAAAAGTTCACCGGGCATGACTTTCCCAATACAAAAGTTCACCGGGCATGACTTTCCCAATACAAAAGTTCACCGGGCATGACTTTCCCAATACAAAAGATCACCGGGCATGACTTTCCCAATACAAAAGTTGACCGGGCATGACTTTCCCAATACAAAAGTTCACCGGGCATGACTTTCCCAGTACAAAAGTTCACCGGGCATGACTTTCCCAGTACAAAAGATCACCGGGCATGACTTTCCCAATACAAAAGTTGACCGGGCATGACTTTCCCAGTACAAAAGTTCACCGGGCATGACTTTCCCAGTACAAAAGTTCACCGGGCATGACTTTCCCAATACAAAAGTTCACCGGGCATGACTTTCCCAATACAAAAGTTCACCGGGCATGACTTTCCCAGTACAAAAGATCACCGGGCATGACTTTCCCAATACAAAAGTTCAACGGGCATGACTTTCCCAATACAAAAGTTCACCGGGCATGACTTTCCCAGAACAAAAGTTCACCGGGCATGACTTTCCCAGTACAAAATATCACCGGGCATGACTTTCCCAATACAAAAGTTCACCGGGCATGACTTTCCCAGTACAAAAGATCACCGGGCATGACTTTCCCAATACAAAAGTTGACCGGGCATGACTTTCCCAATACAAAAGTTGACCGGGCATGACTTTCCCAATACAAAAGTTCACCGGGCATGACTTTCCCAATACAAAAGTTCACCGGGCATGACTTTCCCAATACAAAAGTTCACCGGGCATGACTTTCCCAGTACAAAAGTTCACCGGGCATGACTTTCCCAATACAAAAGTTCACCGGGCATGACTTTCCCAATACAAAAGTTCACCGGGCATGAATTTCCCAATACAAAAGTTCACCGGGCATGACTTTCCCAATACAAAAGTTCACCGGGCATGACTTTTCCCATACAAAAGTTTACCGGGCATGACTTTCCCAATACAAAAGTTGACCGGGCATGACTTTCCCAATACAAAAGTTGACCGGGCATGACTTTCCCAATACAAAAGTTCACCGGGCATGACTTTCCCAATACAAAAGTTCACCGGGCATGACTTTCCCAGTACAAAAGTTCACCGGGCATGACTTTCCCAATACAAAAGTTCACCGGGCATGACTTTCCCAATACAAAAGTTTACCGGGCATGACTTTCCCAATACAAAAGTTCACCGGGCATGACTTTTCCCATACAAAAGTTTACCGGGCATGACTTTCCCAATACAAAAGTTGACCGGGCATGACTTTCCCAATACAAAAGTTGACCGGGCATGACTTTCCCAATACAAAAGTTCACCGGGCATGACTTTCCCAATACAAAAGTTCACCGGGCATGACTTTCCCAGTACAAAAGTTCACCGGGCATGACTTTCCCAATACAAAAGTTCACCGGGCATGACTTTCCCAGTACAAAAGTTCACCGGGCATGACTTTCCCAATACAAAAGTTCACCGGGCATGACTTTCCCAATACAAAAGTTCACCGGGCATGACTTTCCCAGTACAAAAGATCACCGGGCATGACTTTCCCAATACAAAAGTTGACCGGGCATGACTTTCCCAATACAAAAGTTGACCGGGCATGAGTTTCCCAATACAAAAGTTGACCGGGCATGACTTTCCCAGTACAAAAGTTCACCGGGCATGACTTTCCCAATACAAAAGTTCACCGGGCATGACTTTCCCAATACAAAAGTTCACCGGGCATGACTTCCCAATACAAAAGTTCACCGGGCATGACTTTCCCAATACAAAAGTTCACCGGGCATGACTTTCCCAGTACAAAAGATCACCGGGCATGACTTTCCCAATACAAAAGTTGACCGGGCATGACTTTCCCAGTACAAATGTTCACCGGGCATGACTTTCCCAATACAAAAGTTCACCGGGCATGACTTTCCCAATACAAAAGTTCACCGGGCATGACTTTCCCAGTACAAAAGATCACCGGGCATGACTTTCCCAATACAAAAGTTCACCGGGCATGACTTTCCCAATACAAAAGTTCACCGGGCATGACTTTCCCAATACAAAAGTTCACCGGGCATGACTTTCCCAGTACAAAAGTTCACCGGGCATGACTTTCCCAATACAAAAGTTCACCTGGCATGACTTTCCCAGTACAAAAGTTCACCGGGCATGACTTTCCCAATACAAAAGTTCACCGGGCATGACTTTCCGAATACAAAAGTTCACCGGGCATGACTTTCCCATACAAAAGTTCACCGGGCATGACTTTCCCAATACAAAAGTTGACCGGGCATGACTTTCCCAGTACAAAAGATCACCGGGCATGACTTTTCCCATACAAAAGTTCACCGGGCATGACTTTCCTAGTACAAAAGATCACCGGGCATGACTTTCCCAATACAAAAGTTCACCGGGCATGACTTTCCCAATACAAAAGTTCACCGGGCATGACTTTCCCAATACAAAAGTTCACCGGGCATGACTTCCCAATACAAAAGTTCACCGGGCATGACTTTCCCAATACAAAAGTTCACCGGGCATGACTTTCCCAGTACAAAAGATCACCGGGCATGACTTTCCCAATACAAAAGTTGACCGGGCATGACTTTCCCAGTACAAATGTTCACCGGGCATGACTTTCCCAATACAAAAGTTCACCGGGCATGACTTTCCCAATACAAAAGTTCACCGGGCATGACTTTCCCAGTACAAAAGATCACCGGGCATGACTTTCCCAATACAAAAGTTCACCGGGCATGACTTTCCCAATACAAAAGTTCACCGGGCATGACTTTCCCAATACAAAAGTTCACCGGGCATGACTTTTCCCATACAAAAGTTCACCGGGCATGACTTTCCCAGTACAAAAGATCACCGGGCATGACTTTTCCCATACAAAAGTTCACCGGGCATGACTTTCCTAGTACAAAAGATCACCGGGCATGACTTTCCCAATACAAAAGTTCACCGGGCATGACTTTCCCAATACAAAAGTTCACCGGGCATGACTTTCCCAATACAAAAGTTTACCGGGCATGACTTTCCCAATACAAAAGTTCACCGGGCATGACTTTCCCAATACAAAAGTTCACCGGGCATGACTTTCCCAGTACAAAAGTTCACCGGGCATGACTTTCCCAGTACAAAAGATCACCGGGCATGACTTTCCCAATACAAAAGCTGACCGGGCATGACTTTCCCAATACAAAAGTTCACAGGGCATGACTTTCCCAGTACAAAAGATCACCGGGCATGACTTTCCCAATACAAAAGGTCACCGGGCATGACTTTCCCAATACAAAAGTTCACCGGGCATGACTTTCCCAATACAAAAGTTCACCGGGCATGACTTTTCCCATACAAAAGTTCACCGGGCATGACTTTCCCAATACAAAAGTTCACCGGGCATGACTTTCCCAGTACAAAAGTTCACCGGGCATGACTTTCCCAATACAAAAGTTGACCGGGCATGACTTTCCCAATACAAAAGTTCACCGGGCATGACTTTCCCAGTACAAAAGTTCACCGGGCATGACTTTCCTAATACAAAAGTTGACCGGGCATGACTTTCCCAGTACAAAAGATCACCGGGAATGACTTTCCCAATACAAAAGTTCACCGGGCATGACTTTCCCAGTACAAAAGATCACCGGGCATGACTTTCCCAATACAAAAGTTGACCGGGCATGACTTTCCCAATACAAAAGTTGACCGGGCATGACTTTCCCAATACAAAAGTTCACCGGGCATGACTTTCCCAGTACAAAAGATCACCGGGCATGACTTTGCCAATACAAAAGTTCACCGGGCATGACTTTCCCAATACAAAAGTTCACCGGGCATGACTTTCCCAATACAAAAGTTGACCGGGCATGACTTTCCCATACAAAAGTTGACCGGGCATGACTTTCCCAATACAAAAGTTGACCGGGCATGACTTTTCCCATACAAAAGTTCACCGGGCATGACTTTCCCAATACAAAAGTTGACCGGGCATGACTTTCCCAGTACAAAAGATCACCGGGCATGACTTTCCCAATACAAAAGTTCACCGGGCATGACTTTCCCAATACAAAAGTTCGCCGGGCATGACTTTCCCAATACAAAAGTTCACCGGGCATGACTTTCCCAATACAAAAGATCACCGGGCATGACTTTCCCAATACAAAAGATCACCGGGCATGACTTTCCCAATACAAAAGTTGACCGGGCATGACTTTCCCAGTACAAATGTTCACCGGGCATGACTTTCCCAATACAAAAGTTCACCGGGCATGACTTTCCCAATACAAAAGTTCACCGGGCATGACTTTCCCAGTACAAAAGATCACCGGGCATGACTTTCCCAATACAAAAGTTCACCGGGCATGACTTTCCCAGTACAAAAGTTCACCGGGCATGACTTTCCCAATACAAAAGTTCACCGGGCATGACTTTCCCAATACAAAAGTTCACCGGGCATGACTTTTCCCATACAAAAGTTCACCGGGCATGACTTTTCCCATACAAAAGTTCACCGGGCATGACTTTCCCACTACAAAAGATCACCGGGCATGACTTTCCCAATACAAAAGTTGACCGGGCATGACTTTCCCAATACAAAAGTTGACCGGGCATGACTTTCCCAATACATAAGTTGACCGGGCATGACTTTCCCAATACAAAAGTTCACCGGGCATGACTTTCCCAGTACAAAAGTTCACCGGGCATGACTTTCCCAATACAAAAGTTCACCGGGCATGAATTTCCCAGTACAAAAAGTTCACCGGGCATGACTTTCCCAATACAAAAGTTCACCGGGCATGACTTTCCCAATACAAAAGTTCACCGGGCATGACTTTCCCAGTACAAAAGTTCACCGGGCATGACTTTCCCATACAAAAGTTCACCGGGCATGACTTTTCCCATACAAAAGTTCACCGGGCATGACTTTTCCCATACAAAAGTTCACCGGGCATGACTTTTCCCATACAAAAGTTCACCGGGCATGACTTTCCCAATACAAAAGTTCACCGGGCATGACTTTCCCAATACAAAAGTTCACCGGGCATGACTTTCCCAATACAAAAGTTCACCGGGCATGACTTTCCCAATACAAAAGTTCACCGGGCATGACTTTCCCAATACAAAAGTTCACCGGTCATGACTTTCCCAATACAAAAGATCACCGGGCATGACTTTCCCAATACAAAAGTTGACCGGGCATGACTTTCCCAATACAAAAGTTCACCGGGCATGACTTTCCCAGTACAAAAGTTCACCGGGCATGACTTTCCCAGTACAAAAGATCATCGGGCATGACTTTCCAATACAAAAGTTCACCGGGCATGACTTTCCCAATACAAAAGTTCACCGGGCATGACTTTCCCAATACAAAAAGTTCACCGGGCATGACTTTCCCAATACAAAAGTTCACCGGGCATGACTTTCCCAATACAAAAGTTCACCGGGCATGACTTTCCCAATACAAAAGTTCACCGGGCATGACTTTCCCAATACAAAAGTTCACCGGGCATGACTTTCCCAATACAAAAGTTCACCGGGCATGACTTTCCCAATACAAAAGTTCACCGGGCATGACTTTCCCAATACAAAAGTTCACCGGGCATGACTTTCCCAGTACAAAAGATCACCGGGCATGACTTTCCCAATACAAAAGTTGACCGGGCATGACTTTCTCAATACAAAGTTGACCGGGCATGACTTTTCCCATACAAAAGTTCACCGGGCATGACTTTCGCAGTACAAAAGATCACCGGGCATGACTTTCCCAATACAAAAGTTGACCGGGCATGACTTTCCCAATACAAAAGTTGACCGGGCATGACTTTCCCAATACAAAAGTTGACCGGGCATGACTTTCCCAATACAAAAGTTCACCGGGCATGACTTTCCCAGTACAAAAGTTCACCGGGCATGACTTTCCCAATACAAAAGTTCACCGGGCATGAATTTCCCAGTACAAAAGTTCACCGAGCATGACTTTCCCAATACAAAAGTTCACCGGGCATGACTTTCCCAATACAAAAGTTCACCGGGCATGACTTTCCCAGTACAAAAGTTCACCGGGCATGACTTTCCCAATACAAAAGTTCACCGGGCATGACTTTCCCAATACAAAAGTTCACCGGGCATGACTTTTCCCATACAAAAGTTCACCGCGCATGACTTTTCCCATACAAAAGTTCACCGGGCATGACTTTCCCAATACAAAAGTTCACCGGGCATGACTTTCCCAATACAAAAGTTCACCGGGCATGACTTTCCCAATACAAAAGTTCACCGGGCATGACTTTCCCAATACAAAAGTTTCACCGGGCATGACTTTCCCAATACAAAAGTTCACCGGTCATGACTTTCCCAATACAAAAAGATCACCGGGGCATGACTTTCCCAATACAAAATTGACCGGGCATGACTTTCCGAATACAAAAGTTCACCGGGCAAGACTTTCCCAGTACAAAAGTTCACCGGGCATGACTTTCCCAGTACAAAAGATCACCGGGCATGACTTTCCCAATACAAAAGTTCACCGGGCATGACTTTCCCAATACAAAAGTTCACCGGGCATGACTTTCCCAATACAAAAGTTCACCGGGCATGACTTTCCCAATACAAAAGTTCACCGGGCATGACTTTCCCAATACAAAAGTTCACCGGGCATGACTTTCCCAATACAAAAGTTCACCGGGCATGACTTTCCCAATACAAAAGTTCACCGGGCATGGACTTTCCCAATACAAAAGTTCACCGGGCATGACTTTCCCAATACAAAAGTTCACCGGGCATGACTTTCCCAATACAAAAGTTCACCGGGCATGACTTTCCCAGTACAAAAGATCACCGGGCATGACTTTCCCAATACAAAAGTTGACCGGGCATGACTTTCTCAATACAAAGTTGACCGGGTATGACTTTCCCAATACAAAAGTTCACCGGGCATGACTTTCCCAGTACAAAAGTTCACCGGGCATGACTTTCCCAATACAAAAGTTCACCGGGCATGACTTTCCCAATACAAAAGTTCACCGGGCATGACTTTTCCCATACAAAAGTTCACCGGGCATGACTTTTCCCATACAAAAGTTCACCGGGCATGACTTTCCCAATACAAAAGTTCACCGGGCATGACTTTCCCAATACAAAAGTTCACCGGGCATGACTTTCCCAATACAAAAGTTCACCGGGCATGACTTTCCCAATACAAAAGTTCACCGGGCATGACTTTCCCAATACAAAAGAACACCGGGCATGACTTTCCCAATACAAAAGTTGACCGGGCATGACTTTCCCAATACAAAAGTTCACCGGGCATGACTTTCCCAGTACAAAAGTTCACCGGGCATGACTTTCCCAGTACAAAAGATCACCGGGCATGACTTTCCCAATACAAAAGTTCACCGGGCATGACTTTCCCAATACAAAAGTTCACCGGGCATGACATTCCCAATACAAAAGTTCACCGGGCATGACTTTCCCAATACAAAAGTTCACCGGGCATGACTTTCCCAATACAAAAGTTCACCGGGCATGACTTTCCCAATACAAAAGTTCACCGGGCATGACTTTCCCAATACAAAAGTTCACCGGGCATGACTTTCCCAATACAAAAGTTCACCGGGCATGACTTTCCCAATACAAAAGTTCACCGGGCATGACTTTCCCAATACAAAAGTTCACCGGGCATGACTTTCCCAATACAAAAGTTCACCGGGCATGACTTTCCCAGTACAAAAGATCACCGGGCATGACTTTCCCAATACAAAAGTTGACCGGGCATGACTTTCTCAATACAAAAGTTGACCGGGCATGACTTTCCCAATACAAAAGTTCACCGGGCATGACTTTCCCAGTACAAAAGTTCACCGGGCATGACTTTCCCAATACAAAAGTTCACCGGGCATGACTTTCCTAATACAAAAGTTGACCGGGCATGACTTTCCCAATACAAAAGTTCACCGGGCATGACTTTCCCAGTACAAAAGTTCACCGGGCATGACTTTCCCAATACAAAAGTTCACCAGGCATGACTTTCCCAATACAAAAGTTCACCGGGCATGACTTTCCCAGTACAAAAGTTCACCGGGCATGACTTTCCCAATACAAAAGTTCACCGGGCATGACTTTCCCAATACAAAAGTTCACCGGGCATGACTTTCCCAGTACAAAAGATCACCGGGCATGACTTTCCCAATACAAAAGTTGACCGGGCATGACTTTCCCAATACAAAAGTTGACCGGGCATGACTTTCCCAGTACAAAAGTTGGCCGGGCATGACTTTCCCAGTACAAAAGTTCACCGGGCATGACTTTCCCATACAAAAGTTCACCGGGCATGACTTTCCCAATACAAAAGTTCACCGGGCATGACTTTCCCAATACAAAAGTTCACCGGGCATGACTTTTCCCATACAAAAGTTCACCGGGCATGACTTTTCCCATGCAAAAGTTCACCGGGCATGACTTTCCCAGTACAAAAGATCACCGGGCATGACTTTCCCAATACAAAAGTTGACCGGGCATGACTTTCCCAATACAAAAGTTCACCGGGCATGACTTTCCCAGTACAAAAGTTCACCGGGCATGACTTTCCCAATACAAAAGTTGACCGGACATGACTTTCCCAATACAAAAGTTCACCGGGCATGACTTTCCCAGTACAAATGTTCACCGGGCATGACTTTCCCACTACAAAAGTTCACCGGGCATGACTTTCCCAATACAAAAGTTCACCGGGCATGACTTTCCCAGTACAAAAGATCACCGGGCATGACTTTCCCAATACAAAAGTTCACCGGGCATGACTTTCCCAGTACAAAAGTTCACCGGGCATGACTTTCCCAATACAAAAGTTCACCGGGCATGACTTTCCTAATACAAAAGTTCACCGGGCGTGACTTTCCCAGTACAAAAGTTCACCGGGCATGACTTTCCCAATACAAAAGTTCACCGGGCATGACTTTCCCAATACAAAAGTTCACCGGGCATGACTTTTCCAGTACAAAAGATCACCGGGCATGACTTTCCCAATACAAAAGTTCACCGGGCATGACACTCCCAATACAAAAGTTCACCGGGCATGACTTTTCCCATACAAAAGTTCACCGGGCATGACTTTTCCCATACAAAAGTTCACCGGGCATGACTTTCCCAATACAAAAGTTCACCGGGCATGACTTTCCCAATACAAAAGTTCACCGGGCATGACTTTCCCAATACAAAAGTTCACCGGGCATGACTTTCCCAATACAAAAGTTCACCGGGCATGACTTTCCCAATACAAAAGAACACCGGGCATGACTTTCCCAATACAAAAGTTGACCGGGCATGACTTTCCCAATACAAAAGTTCACCGGGCATGACTTTCCCAATACAAAAGTTCACCGGGCATGACTTTCCCAATACAAAAGTTCACCGGGCATGACTTTCCCAATACAAAAGTTCACCGGGCATGACTTTCCCAATACAAAAGTTCACCGGGCATGACTTTCCCAATACAAAAGAACACCGGGCATGACTTTCCCAATACAAAAGTTGACCGGGCATGACTTTCCCAATACAAAAGTTCACCGGGCATGACTTTCCCAGTACAAAAGTTCACCGGGCATGACTTTCCCAGTACAAAAGATCACCGGGCATGACTTTCCCAATACAAAAGTTCACCGGGCATGACTTTCCCAATACAAAAGTTCACCGGGCATGACATTCCCAATACAAAAGTTCACCGGGCATGACTTTCCCAATACAAAAGTTCACCGGGCATGACTTTCCCAATACAAAAGTTCACCGGGCATGACTTTCCCAATACAAAAGTTCACCGGGCATGACTTTTCCAGTACAAAAGATCACCGGGCATGACTTTCCCAATACAAAAGTTCACCGGGCATGACACTCCCAATACAAAAGTTCACCGGGCATGACTTTTCCCATACAAAAGTTCACCGGGCATGACTTTTCCCATACAAAAGTTCACCGGGCATGACTTTCCCAATACAAAAGTTCACCGGGCATGACTTTCCCAATACAAAAGTTCACCGGGCATGACTTTCCCAATACAAAAGTTCACCGGGCATGACTTTCCCAATACAAAAGTTCACCGGGCATGACTTTCCCAATACAAAAGAACACCGGGCATGACTTTCCCAATACAAAAGTTGACCGGGCATGACTTTCCCAATACAAAAGTTCACCGGGCATGACTTTCCCAATACAAAAGTTCACCGGGCATGACTTTCCCAATACAAAAGTTCACCGGGCATGACTTTCCCAATACAAAAGTTCACCGGGCATGACTTTCCCAATACAAAAGTTCACCGGGCATGACTTTCCCAATACAAAAGAACACCGGGCATGACTTTCCCAATACAAAAGTTGACCGGGCATGACTTTCCCAATACAAAAGTTCACCGGGCATGACTTTCCCAGTACAAAAGTTCACCGGGCATGACTTTCCCAGTACAAAAGATCACCGGGCATGACTTTCCCAATACAAAAGTTCACCGGGCATGACTTTCCCAATACAAAAGTTCACCGGGCATGACATTCCCAATACAAAAGTTCACCGGGCATGACTTTCCCAATACAAAAGTTCACCGGGCATGACTTTCCCAATACAAAAGTTCACCGGGCATGACTTTCCCAATACAAAAGTTCACCGGGCATGACTTTCCCAATACAAAAGTTCACCGGGCATGACTTTCCCAATACAAAAGTTCACCGGGCATGACTTTCCCAATACAAAAGTTCACCGGGCATGACTTTCCCAATACAAAAGTTCACCGGGCATGACTTTCCCAATACAAAAGTTCACCGGGCATGACTTTCCCAGTACAAAAGATCACCGGGCATGACTTTCCCAATACAAAAGTTGACCGGGCATGACTTTCTCAATACAAAAGTTGACCGGGCATGACTTTCCCAATACAAAAGTTCACCGGGCATGACTTTCCCAGTACAAAAGTTCACCGGGCATGACTTTCCCAATACAAAAGTTCACCGGGCATGACTTTCCTAATACAAAAGTTGACCGGGCATGACTTTCCCAATACAAAAGTTCACCGGGCATGACTTTCCCAGTACAAAAGTTCACCGGGCATGACTTTCCCAATACAAAAGTTCACCAGGCATGACTTTCCCAATACAAAAGTTCACCGGGCATGACTTTCCCAGTACAAAAGTTCACCGGGCATGACTTTCCCAATACAAAAGTTCACCGGGCATGACTTTCCCAATACAAAAGTTCACCGGGCATGACTTTCCCAGTACAAAAGATCACCGGGCATGACTTTCCCAATACAAAAGTTGACCGGGCATGACTTTCCCAATACAAAAGTTGACCGGGCATGACTTTCCCAGTACAAAAGTTGGCCGGGCATGACTTTCCCAGTACAAAAGTTCACCGGGCATGACTTTCCCATACAAAAGTTCACCGGGCATGACTTTCCCAATACAAAAGTTCACCGGGCATGACTTTCCCAATACAAAAGTTCACCGGGCATGACTTTTCCCATACAAAAGTTCACCGTGCATGACTTTTCCCATGCAAAAGTTCACCGGGCATGACTTTCCCAGTACAAAAGATCACCGGGCATGACTTTCCCAATACAAAAGTTGACCGGGCATGACTTTCCCAATACAAAAGTTCACCGGGCATGACTTTCCCAGTACAAAAGTTCACCGGGCATGACTTTCCCAATACAAAAGTTGACCGGACATGACTTTCCCAATACAAAAGTTCACCGGGCATGACTTTCCCAGTACAAATGTTCACCGGGCATGACTTTCCCACTACAAAAGTTCACCGGGCATGACTTTCCCAATACAAAAGATCACCGGGCATGACTTTCCCAGTACAAAAGATCACCGGGCATGACTTTCCCAATACAAAAGTTCACCGGGCATGACTTTCCCAGTACAAAAGTTCACCGGGCATGACTTTCCCAATACAAAAGTTCACCGGGCATGACTTTCCTAATACAAAAGTTCACCGGGCGTGACTTTCCCAGTACAAAAGTTCACCGGGCATGACTTTCCCAATACAAAAGTTCACCGGGCATGACTTTCCCAATACAAAAGTTCACCGGGCATGACTTTTCCAGTACAAAAGATCACCGGGCATGACTTTCCCAATACAAAAGTTTACCGGGCATGACTTTCCCAATACAAAAGATCACCGGGCATGACTTTTCCCATACAAAAGTTCACCGGGCATGACTTTTCCCATACAAAAGTTCACCGGGCATGACTTTCCCAGTACAAAAGATCACCGGGCATGACTTTTCCTATACAAAAGTTCACCGGGCATGACTTTCCAAGTACAAATGATCACCGGGCATGACTTTCCCAATACAAAAGTTCACCGGGCATGACTTTCCCAATACAAAAGTTCACCGGGCATGACTTTCCCAATACAAAATTTGACCGGGCATGACTTTCCCAATACAAAAGTTGACCGGGCATGACTTTCCCAGTACAAAAGATCACCGGGCATGACTTTTCCCATACAAAAGTTCACCGGGCATGACTTTCCCAATACAAAAGTTCACCGGGCATGACTTTCCCAATACAAAAGTTCACCGGGCATGACTTTCCCAGTACAAAAGTTCACCGGGCATGACTTTCCCAGTACAAAAGTTGACCGGGCATGACTTTCCCAATACAAAAGTTCACCGGGCATGACTTTCCCAATACAAAAGTTCACCGGGCATGACTTTCCCAATACAAAAATTCACCGGGCATGACTTTTCCCATGCAAAAGTTCACCGGGCATGACTTTCCCAATACAAAAGTTCACCGGGCATGACTTTCCCAGTACAAAAGATCACCGGGCATGACTTTTCCCATACAAAAGTTCACCGGGCATGACTTTTCCCATACAAAAGTTCACCGGGCATGACTTTTCCCATACAAAAGTTCACCGGGCATGACTTTTCCCATACAAAAGTTCACCGGGCATGACTTTCCCAGTACAAAAGATCACCGGGCATGACTTTTCCCATACAAAAGTTCACCGGGCATGACTTTCCCAGTACAAAAGATCACCGGGCATGACTTTACCAATACAAAAGTTCAAAGGGCATGACTTTCCCAATACAAAAGTTCACCGGGCATGACTTTCCCAATACAAAAGTTCACCGGGCATGACTTTCCCAGTACAAAAGTTCACCGGGCATGACTTTCCCAATACAAAAGTTCACCGGGCATGACTTTCCCAATACAAAAGTTCACCGGGCATGACTTTCCCAATACAAAAGTTCACCGGGCACGACTTTCCCAATACAAAAGTTCACCGGGCATGACTTTCCCAATACAAAAGTTCACCGGGCATGACCTTCCCAATACAAAAGTTCGCCGGGCATGACTTTTCCCATACAAAAGTTCACCGGGCATGACTTTCCCAGTACAAAAGATCACCGGGCATGACTTTCCCAATACAAAAGTTCACCGGGCATGACTTTCCCAATACAAAAGTTCACCGGGCATGATTTTTCCCATACAAAAGTTGACCGGGCATGACTTTCCCAATACAAAAGATCACCGGGCATGACTTTCCCAATACAAAAGTTCACCGGGCATGACTTTCCCAGTACAAAAGTTCACCGGGCATGACTTTCCCAATACAAAAGTTCACCGGGCATGACTTTCCCAGTCCAAAAGTTTAACGGGCATGACTTTCCCAGTACAAAAGATCACCGGGCATGACTTTCCCAATACAAAAGTTGACCGGGCATGACTTTCCCAATACAAAAGTTCACCGGGCATGACTTTTCCAATACAAAAGTTCACCGGGCATGACTTTTCCCATACAAAAGTTCACCGGGCATGACTTTCCCAGTACAAAAGATCACCGGGCATGACTTTCCCAATACAAAAGTTCACCGGGCATGACTTTCCCAATACAAAAGTTCACCGGGCATGACTTTCCCAATACAAAAGTTCACCGGGCATGACTTTCCCAATACAAAAGTTCACCGGGCATGACTTTCCCAGTACAAAAGATCACCGGGCATGACTTTTCCCATACAAAAGTTCACCGGGCATGACTTTCCCAGTACAAAAGATCACCGGGCATGACTTTTCCCATACAAAAGTTCACCGGGCATGACTTTCCCAGTACAAAAGATCACCGGGCATGACTCTACCAGTACAAAAGATCACCGGGCATGACTTTCCCAATACAAAAGTTCATGGGCATGACTTTCCCAATTCAAAAGTTCACCGGGCATGATTTTCCCAATACAAAAGTTCACCGGGCATGACTTTCCCAATACAAAAGTTCACCGGGCATGACTTTCCCAGTACAAAAGTTCACCGTGCATGACTTTCCCAATACAAAAGTTCACCGGGCATGACTTTCCCAGTACAAAAGATCACCGGGCATGACTTTCCCAATACAAAAGTTCACCGGGCATGACTTTCCCAATACAAAAGTTGACCGGGCATGACTTTCCCAATACAAAAGTTCACCGGGCATGACTTTCCCAATACAAAAGTTGACCGGGCATGACTTTTCCCATACAAAAGTTCACCGGGCATGACTTTCCCAATACAAAAGTTGACCGGGCATGACTTTCCCAATACAAAAGTTCACCGGACATGACTTTTCCCATACAAAAGTTCACCGGGCATGCCTTTCCCAATACAAAAGTTCACCGGGCATGACTTTTCCCATACAAAAGTTCACCGGGCATGACTTTCCCAGTACAAAAGATCACCGGGCATGACTTTCCCAATACAAAAGTTCACCGGGCATGACTTTCCCAATACAAAAGTTCACCGGGCATGACTTTCCCAATACAAAAGTTCACCGGGCATGACTTTCCCAGTACAAAAGTTCACCGGGCATGACTTTCCCAATACAAAAGTTCACCTGGCATGACTTTCCCAATACAAAAGTTCACCGGGCATGACTTTCCCAATACAAAAGTTCACCGGGCATGACTTTCCCAATACAAAAGTTCACCGGGCATGACTTTCCCAATACAAAAGTTGACCGGGCATGACTTTCCCAATACAAAAGTTGACCGGGCATGACTTTCCCAATACAAAAGTTCACCGGCATGACTTTCCCAGTACAAAAGATCACCGGGCATGACTTACCCAATACAAAAGTTCACCGGGCATGACTTTCCCAATACAAAAGTTCACCGGGCATGACTTTCCCAATACAAAATTTCACCGGGCATGACTTTCCCAGTAGAAAAGATCACCGGGCATGACTTTCCCAATACAAAAGTTGACCGGGCATGACTTTCCCAGTACAAATGTTCACCGGGCATGACTTTCCCAATACAAAAGTTTACCGGGCATGACTTTCCCAATACAAAAGTTCACCGGGCATGACTTTCCCAATACAAAAGTTCACCGGGCATGACTTTCCCAATACAAAAGTTCACCGGGCATGACTTTCCCAATACAAAAGTTCACCGGGCATGACTTTCCCAATACAAAAGTTGACCGGGCATGACTTTCCCAATACAAAAGTTGACCGGGCATGACTTTCCCAGTACAAAAGATCACCGGGCATGATTTTCCCATACAAAAGTTGACCGGGCATGACTTTCCCAGTACAAAAGATCACCGGGCATGACTTTTCCCATACAAAAGTTCACCGGGCATGACTTTTCCCATACAAAAGTTCACCGGGCATGACTTTCCCAATACAAAAGTTCACCGGGCATGACTTTCCCAGTACAAAAGATCACCGGGCATGACTTTCCCAATACAAAAGTTGACCGGGCATGACTTTCCCAATACAAAAGTTCACCGGGCATGACTTTCCCAGTACAAAAGTTCACCGGGCATGACTTTCCTAATACAAAAGTTGACCGGGCATGACTTTCCCAATACAAAAGTTCACCGGGCATGAATTTTCCCATACAAAAGTTGACCGGGCACGACTTTCCCAGTACAAAATATCACCGGGCATGACTTTCCCAATACAAAAGTTGAACGGGCATGACTTTCCCAATACAAAAGTTGACCGGGCATGAATTTCCCAATACAAAAGTTCACCGGGCATGACTTTCCCAGTACAAAAGTTCACCGGGCATGACTTTCCCAATACAAAAGTTCACCGGGCATGACTTTCCCAATACAAAAGTTCACCGGGCATGACTTTACAATACAAAAGTTCACCGGGCATGACTTCCCAATACAAAAGTTCACCGGGCATGACTTTCCCAATACAAAAGTTCACCGGGCATGACTTTCCCAGTACAAAAGTTCACCGGGCATGACTTTCCCAGTACAAAAGATCACCGGGCATGACTTTTCCAATACAAAAGTTCACCGGGCATGACTTTTCCCATACAAAAGTTCACCGGGCATGACTTTTCCCATACAAAAGTTCACCGGGCATGACTTTCCCAGTACAAAAGATCACCGGGCATGACTTTTTCCATACAAAAGTTCACCGGGCATGACTTTCCCAGTACAAAAGATCACCGGGCATGACTTTTCCCATACAAAAGTTCACCGGGCATGACTTTCCCAATACAAAAGTTCACCGGGCATGACTTTCCCAATACAAAAGTTCACCGGGCATGACTTTCCCAATACAAAAGTTGACCGGGCATGACTTTCTCAGTACAAAAGATCACTGGGCATGACTTTCCCAATACAAAAGATCACCGGGCATGACTTTCCCAATACAAAAGTTCACCGGGCATGACTTTCCCATACAAAAGTTCACCGGGCATGACTTTTCCCATACAAAAGTTCACCGGGCATGACTTTTCCCATACAAAAGTTGACCGGGCATGACTTTTCCCATGCAAAAGTTCACCGGGCATGACTTTTCCCATACAAAAGTTCATCGGGCATGACTTTCCCAGTACAAAAGATCACCGGGCATGACTTTCCCAATACAAAAGTTCACCGGGCATGACTTTCCCAATACAAAAGTTGACCGGGCATGACTTTCCCAGTACAAAAGATCACCGGGCATGACTTTCCCAATACAAAAGTTCACCGGGCATGACTTTCCCAGTACAAAAGATCACCGGGCATGACTTTCCCAATACAAAAGTTGACCGGGCATGACTTTCCCAATACAAAAGTTCACCGGGCATGACTTTTCCCATACAAAAGTTCACCGGGCATGACTTTTCCCATACAAAAGTTCACCGGGCATGACTTTCCCAATACAAAAGTTCACCGGGCATGACTTTTCCCATACAAAAGTTCACCGGGCATGACTTTCCCAGTACAAAAGATCACCGGGCATGACTTTCCCAATACAAAAGTTCACCGGGCATGACTTTCCCAATACAAAAGTTCACCGGGCATGACTTTCCCAATACAAAAGTTCACCGGGCATGACTTTTCCCATACAAAAGTTGACCGGGCATGACTTTCCCAGTACAAAAGATCACCGGGCATGACTTTTCCCATACAAAAGTTCACCGGGCATGACTTTCCCAATACAAAAGTTCACCGGGCATGACTTTTCCCATACAAAAGTTCACCGGGCATGACTTTTCCCATACAAAAGTTGACCGGGCATGACTTTCCCAATACAAAAGTTCACCGGGCATGACTTTCCCAATACAAAAGTTCACCGGGCATGACTTTCCCAATACAAAAGTTCACCGGGCATGACTTTCCCAATACAAAAGTTGACCGGGCATGACTTTCCCAATACAAAAGTTGACCGGGCATGATTTTCCCAATACAAAAGTTCACCGGGCATGACTTTCCCAGTACAAAAGATCACCGGGCATGACTTTCCCAATACAAAAGTTCACCGGGCATGACTTTCCCAATACAAAAGTTCACCGGGCATGACTTTCCCAATACAAAAGTTCACCGGGCATGACTTTCCCAATACAAAAGTTCACCGGGCATGACTTTCCCAATACAAAAGTTCACCGGGCATGACTTTCCCAATACAAAAGTTCACCGGGCATGACTTTCCCAATACAAAAGTTGACCGGGCATGATTTTCCCAATACAAAAGTTCACCGGGCATGACTTTCCCAGTACAAAAGATCACCGGGCATGACTTTCCCAATACAAAAGTTCACCGGGCATGACTTTCCCAATACAAAAGTTCACCGGGCATGACTTTCCCAATACAAAAGTTCACCGGGCATGACTTTCCCAATACAAAAGTTGACCGGGCATGACTTTCCCAGTACAAAAGATCACCGGGCATGACTTTTCCCATACAAAAGTTCACCGGGCATGACTTTCCCAATACAAAAGTTCACCGGGCATGACTTTCCCAATACAAAAGTTGACCGGGCATGACTTTCCCAATACAAAAGTTGACCGGGCATGACTTTCCCAGTACAAAAGATCACCGGGCATGACTTTCCCAATACAAAAGATCACCGGGCATGACTTTCCCAATACAAAAGTTCACCGGGCATGACTTTCCCAATACAAAAGTTCACCGGGCATGACTTTCCCAATACAAAAGTTCACCGGGCATGACTTTCCCAATACAAAAGTTCACCGGGCATGACTTTCCCAATACAAAAGTTCACCGGGCATGACTTTCCCAATACAAAAGTTCACCGGGAATGACTTTCCCAATACAAAAGTTCACCGGGCATGACTTTTCCCATACAAAAGTTCACCGGGCATGACTTTCCCAGTACAAAAGTTCACCGGGCATGACTTTCCCAATACAAAAGATCACCGGGCATGACTTTCCCAATACAAAAGTTCACCGGGCATGACTTTTCCCATACAAAAGTTCACCGGGCATGACTTTCCCAGTACAAAAGATCACCGGGCATGATTTTCCCATACAAAAGTTGACCGGGCATGGCTTTCCCAACACACAAGTTCACCGGGCATGACTTTCCCAATACAAAAGTTCACCGGGCATGACTTTCCCAATACAAAAGTTCACCGGGCATGACTTTCCCAGTACAAAAGATCACCGGGCATGACTTTCCCAATACAAAAGTTCACCGGGCATGACTTTCCCAATACAAAAGTTCACCGGGCATGACTTTCCCAATACAAAAGTTCACCGGGCATGACTTTCCCAATACAAAAGTTGACCGGGCATGACTTTCCCAATACAAAAGTTGACCAGGCATGACTTTCCCAGTACAAAAGATTACCGGGCATTACTTTTCCCATACAAAAGTTCACCGGGCATGACTTTCCCAGTACAAAAGATCACCGGGCATGACTTTCCCAGTACAAAAGATCACCGGGCATGACTTTTCCCATACAAAAGTTCACCGGGCATGACTTTCCCAGTACAAAAGATCACCGGGCATGACTTTCCCAATACAAAAGTTCACCGGGCATGACTTTCCCAATACAAAAGTTCACCGGGCATGACTTTCCCAATACAAAAGTTCACCGGGCATGACTTTCCCAATACAAAAGTTGACCGGGCATGACTTTCCCAGTACAAAAGATCACCGGGCATGACTTTCCCAATACAAAAGTTCACCGGGCATGACTTTCCCAGTACAAAAGATCACCGGGCATGACTTTCCCAATACAAAAGTTGACCGGGCATGACTTTCCCAATACAAAAGTTGACCGGGCATGACTTTCCCAATACAAAAGTTCACCGGGCATGACTTTCCCAATACAAAAGTTCACCGGGCATGACTTTCCCAATACAAAAGTTCACCGGGCATGACTTTCCCAATACAAAAGTTCACCGGGCATGACTTTCCCAATACAAAAGTTCACCGGGCATGACTTTCCCAATACAAAAGTTCACCGGGCATGACTTTCCCAATACAAAAGTTCACCGGGCATGACTTTCCCAATACAAAAGATCACCGGGCATGACTTTCCCAATACAAAAGTTCACCGGGCATGACTTTTCCCATACAAAAGTTCACCGGGTATGACTTTCCCAATACAAAAGTTCACCGGGCATGACTTTTCCCATACAAAAGTTCACCGGGCATGACTTTTCCCATACAAAAGTTGACCGGGCATGACTTTCCCAGTACAAAAGATCACCGGGCATGACTTTTCCCATACAAAAGTTCACCGGGCATGACTTTTCCCATACAAAAGTTGACCGGGCATGACTTTCCCAGTACAAAAGATCACCGGGCATGTCTTTTCCCATACAAAAGTTCACCGGGCATGACTTTTCCCATATAAAAGTTCACCGGGCATGACTTTCCCAGTACAAAAGTTCACCGGGCATGACTTTCCCAATACAAAAGTTCACCGGGCATGACTTTCCCAATACAAAAGTTGACCGGGCATGACTTTTCCAGTACAAAAGATCACCGGGCATGACTTTTCCCATACAAAAGTTCACCGGGCATGACTTTCCCAATACAAAAGTTGACCGGGCATGACTTTCCCAATACAAAAGATCACCGGGCATGACTTTCCCAATACAAAAGTTCACCGGGCATGACTTTTCCCATACAAAAGTTCACCGGGTATGACTTTCCCAATACAAAAGTTCACCGGGCATGACTTTTCCCATACAAAAGTTCACCGGGCATGACTTTTCCCATACAAAAGTTGACCGGGCATGACTTTCCCAGTACAAAAGATCACCGGGCATGACTTTTCCCATACAAAAGTTCACCGGGCATGACTTTTCCCATACAAAAGTTCACCGGGCATGACTTTCCCAGTACAAAAGTTCACCGGGCATGACTTTCCCAATACAAAAGTTCACCGGGCATGACTTTCCCAATACAAAAGTTGACCGGGCATGACTTTTCCAGTACAAAAGATCACCGGGCATGACTTTTCCCATACAAAAGTTCACCGGGCATGACTTTCCCAATACAAAAGTTGACCGGGCATGACTTTCCCAATACAAAAGTTCACCGGGCATGACTTTCCCAGTACAAAAGTTCGCCGGGCATGACTTTCCCAATACAAAAGTTCACCGGGCATGACTTTCCCAATACAAAAGTTCACCGGGCATGACTTTCCCAGTACAAAAGTTCACCGGGCATGATTTTCCCAATACAAAAGTTCACCGGGCATGACTTTCCCAGTACAAAAGTTCACCGGGCATGACTTTCCCAATACAAAAGATCACCGGGCATGACTTTCCCAATACAAAAGTTCACCGGGCATGACTTTTCCCATACAAAAGTTCACCGGGCATGACTTTCCCAGTACAAAAGATCACCGGGCATGATTTTCCCATACAAAAGTTGACCGGGCATGGCTTTCCCAACACACAAGTTCACCGGGCATGACTTTCCCAATACAAAAGTTCACCGGGCATGACTTTCCCAATACAAAAGTTCACCGGGCATGACTTTCCCAGTACAAAAGATCACCGGGCATGACTTTCCCAGTACAAAAGATCACCGGGCATGACTTTCCCAATACAAAAGTTCACCGGGCATGACTTTCCCAGTACAAAAGTTCACCGGGCATGACTTTCCCAATACAAAAGTTCACCGGGCATGACTTTCCCAATACAAAAGTTCACCGGGCATGACTTTTCCCATACAAAAGTTCACCGGGCATGACTTTTCCCATACAAAAGTTCACCGGGCATGACTTTCCCACTACAAAAGATCACCGGGCATGACTTTCCCAATACAAAAGTTGACCGGGCATGACTTTCCCAATACAAAAGTTGACCGGGCATGACTTTCCCAATACATAAGTTGACCGGGCATGACTTTCCCAATACAAAAGTTCACCGGGCATGACTTTCCCAGTACAAAAGTTCACCGGGCATGACTTTCCCAATACAAAAGTTCACCGGGCATGAATTTCCCAGTACAAAAGTTCACCGGGCATGACTTTCCCAATACAAAAGTTCACCGGGCATGACTTTCCCAATACAAAAGTTCACCGGGCATGACTTTCCCAGTACAAAAGTTCACCGGGCATGACTTTCCCAATACAAAAGTTCACCGGGCATGACTTTTCCCATACAAAAGTTCACCGGGCATGACTTTTCCCATACAAAAGTTCACCGGGCATGACTTTTCCCATACAAAAGTTCACCGGGCATGACTTTCCCAATACAAAAGTTCACCGGGCATGACTTTCCCAATACAAAAGTTCACCGGGCATGACTTTCCCAATACAAAAGTTCACCGGGCATGACTTTCCCAATACAAAAGTTCACCGGGCATGACTTTCCCAATACAAAAGTTCACCGGTCATGACTTTCCCAATACAAAAGATCACCGGGCATGACTTTCCCAATACAAAAGTTGACCGGGCATGACTTTCCCAATACAAAAGTTCACCGGGCATGACTTTCCCAGTACAAAAGTTCACCGGGCATGACTTTCCCAGTACAAAAGATCATCGGGCATGACTTTCCCAATACAAAAGTTCACCGGGCATGACTTTCCCAATACAAAAGTTCACCGGGCATGACTTTCCCAATACAAAAGTTCACCGGGCATGACTTTCCCAATACAAAAGTTCACCGGGCATGACTTTCCAATACAAAAGTTCACCGGGCATGACTTTCCCAATACAAAAGTTCACCGGGCATGACTTTCCCAATACAAAAGTTCACCGGGCATGACTTTCCCAATACAAAAGTTCACCGGGCATGACTTTCCCAATACAAAAGTTCACCGGGCATGACTTTCCCAATACAAAAGTTCACCGGGCATGACTTTCCCAGTACAAAAGATCACCGGGCATGACTTTCCCAATACAAAAGTTGACCGGGCATGACTTTCTCAATACAAAGTTGACCGGGCATGACTTTTCCCATACAAAAGTTCACCGGGCATGACTTTCGCAGTACAAAAAATCACCGGGCATGACTTTCCCAATACAAAAGTTGACCGGGCATGACTTTCCCAATACAAAAGTTGACCGGGCATGACTTTCCCAATACAAAAGTTGACCGGGCATGACTTTCCCAATACAAAAGTTCACCGGGTATGACTTTCCCAGTACAAAAGTTCACCGGGCATGACTTTCCAATACAAAAGTTCACCGGGCATGAATTTCCCAGTACAAAAGTTCACCGAGCATGACTTTCCCAATACAAAAGTTCACCGGGCATGACTTTCCCAATACAAAAGTTCACCGGGCATGACTTTCCCAGTACAAAAGTTCACCGGGCATGACTTTCCCAATACAAAAGTTCACCGGGCATGACTTTCCCAATACAAAAGTTCACCGGGCATGACTTTTCCCATACAAAAGTTCACCGGGCATGACTTTTCCCATACAAAAGTTCACCGGGCATGACTTTCCCAATACAAAAGTTCACCGGGCATGACTTTCCCAATACAAAAGTTCACCGGGCATGACTTTCCCAATACAAAAGTTCACCGGGCATGACTTTCCCAATACAAAAGTTCACCGGGCATGACTTTCCCAATACAAAAGTTCACCGGTCATGACTTTCCCAATACAAAAGATCACCGGGCATGACTTTTCCCAATACAAAAATTGACCGGGCATGACTTTCCGAATACAAAAGTTCACCGGGCAAGACTTTCCCAGTACAAAAGTTCACCGGGCATAACTTTCCCAGTACAAAAGATCACCGGGCATGACTTTCCCAATACAAAAGTTCACCGGGCATGACTTTCCCAATACAAAAGTTCACCGGGCATGACTTTCCCAATACAAAAGTTCACCGGGCATGACTTTCCCAATACAAAAGTTCACCGGGCATGACTTTCCCAATACAAAAGTTCACCGGGCATGACTTTCCCAATACAAAAGTTCACCGGGCATGACTTTCCCAATACAAAAGTTCACCGGGCATGACTTTCCCAATACAAAAGTTCACCGGGCATGACTTTCCCAATACAAAAGTTCACCGGGCATGACTTTCCCAATACAAAAGTTCACCGGGCATGACTTTCCCAGTACAAAAGATCACCGGGCATGACTTTCCCAATACAAAAGTTGACCGGGCATGACTTTCTCAATACAAAGTTGACCGGGTATGACTTTCCCAATACAAAAGTTCACCGGGCATGACTTTCCCAGTACAAAAGTTCACCGGGCATGACTTTCCCAATACAAAAGTTCACCGGGCATGACTTTCCCAATACAAAAGTTCACCGGGCATGACTTTTCCCATACAAAAGTTCACCGGGCATGACTTTTCCCATACAAAAGTTCACCGGGCATGACTTTCCCAATACAAAAGTTCACCGGGCATGACTTTCCCAATACAAAAGTTCACCGGGCATGACTTTCCCAATACAAAAGTTCACCGGGCATGACTTTCCCAATACAAAAGTTCACCGGCATGACTTTCCCAATACAAAAGAACACCGGGCATGACTTTCCCAATACAAAAGTTGACCGGGCATGACTTTCCCAATACAAAAGTTCACCGGGCATGACTTTCCCAGTACAAAAGTTCACCGGGCATGACTTTCCCAGTACAAAAGATCACCGGGCATGACTTTCCCAATACAAAAGTTCACCGGGCATGACTTTCCCAATACAAAAGTTCACCGGGCATGACATTCCCAATACAAAAGTTCACCGGGCATGACTTTCCCAATACAAAAGTTCACCGGGCATGACTTTCCCAATACAAAAGTTCACCGGGCATGACTTTCCCAATACAAAAGTTCACCGGGCATGACTTTCCCAATACAAAAGTTCACCGGGCATGACTTTCCCAATACAAAAGTTCACCGGGCATGACTTTCCCAATACAAAAGTTCACCGGGCATGACTTTCCCAATACAAAAGTTCACCGGGCATGACTTTCCCAATACAAAAGTTCACCGGGCATGACTTTCCCAGTACAAAAGATCACCGGGCATGACTTTCCCAATACAAAAGTTGACCGGGCATGACTTTCTCAATACAAAAGTTGACCGGGCATGACTTTCCCAATACAAAAGTTCACCGGGCATGACTTTCCCAGTACAAAAGTTCACCGGGCATGACTTTCCCAATACAAAAGTTCACCGGGCATGACTTTCCTAATACAAAAGTTGACCGGGCATGACTTTCCCAATACAAAAGTTCACCGGGCATGACTTTCCCAGTACAAAAGTTCACCGGGCATGACTTTCCCAATACAAAAGTTCACCAGGCATGACTTTCCCAATACAAAAGTTCACCGGGCATGACTTTCCCAGTACAAAAGTTCACCGGGCATGACTTTCCCAATACAAAAGTTCACCGGGCATGACTTTCCCAATACAAAAGTTCACCGGGCATGACTTTCCCAGTACAAAAGATCACCGGGCATGACTTTCCCAATACAAAAGTTGACCGGGCATGACTTTCCCAATACAAAAGTTGACCGGGCATGACTTTCCCAGTACAAAAGTTGGCCGGGCATGACTTTCCCAGTACAAAAGTTCACCGGGCATGACTTTCCCATACAAAAGTTCACCGGGCATGACTTTCCCAATACAAAAGTTCACCGGGCATGACTTTCCCAATACAAAAGTTCACCGGGCATGACTTTTCCCATACAAAAGTTCACCGGGCATGACTTTTCCCATGCAAAAGTTCACCGGGCATGACTTTCCCAGTACAAAAGATCACCGGGCATGACTTTCCCAATACAAAAGTTGACCGGGCATGACTTTCCCAATACAAAAGTTCACCGGGCATGACTTTCCCAGTACAAAAGTTCACCGGGCATGACTTTCCCAATACAAAAGTTGACCGGACATGACTTTCCCAATACAAAAGTTCACCGGGCATGACTTTCCCAGTACAAATGTTCACCGGGCATGACTTTCCCACTACAAAAGTTCACCGGGCATGACTTTCCCAATACAAAAGTTCACCGGGCATGACTTTCCCAGTACAAAAGATCACCGGGCATGACTTTCCCAATACAAAAGTTCACCGGGCATGACTTTCCCAGTACAAAAGTTCACCGGGCATGACTTTCCCAATACAAAAGTTCACCGGGCATGACTTTCCTAATACAAAAGTTCACCGGGCGTGACTTTCCCAGTACAAAAGTTCACCGGGCATGACTTTCCCAATACAAAAGTTCACCGGGCATGACTTTCCCAATACAAAAGTTCACCGGGCATGACTTTTCCAGTACAAAAGATCACCGAGCATGACTT